>NC_091131.1:149580738-149880738 GCF_040183065.1 Periplaneta americana
TTGAAAATAAGGTTCTTATGAAAATATTAGGGCTAAGAGGGATGAAGTTACAGGAGAATGGGGAAAGTTACACAACTTAGAACTGCATGCATTATATTCAACTACATAATTAGGAACATTAAATCCTGACGTTTTAGATGGGCAGGGCATGTAGCAGATGTGCATACAATGTATTTATTTATTCATTTATATTTATTTCTTATTTATTTATTTATTTTGCTAATAATTGTAACATAAAATATAATATATATAGAAAAAACTTTAGCTCGCCCCTGAAAGCGTAGAACTGGTGCTCAGGGGCGGATTACTGAATTTAAATTAATCAGTATACAATTCCATTTGTCTTATGTCTACTATGCAATTATAATATATAATTTTAAATTTACAATTTTTCAATTTTTTATAAAATCCATACGTAACATTTTTAAATTTAATATTAGAACTATTAGAATTGACAAGATTAGGATATTTAAATATAAATATGTTCTATATTCTTAGGCGTAAATTACTACTATGATCAAATACTGTAACAGTGTTGCATTTTGGTTGAAACAATCTTAAAGTATTCATACTTTTTGTTTCATAACTATGAGAATACAATTCAAAATTATTTCGATTTTTATGTATGAATTTTATTAATACAATATAATAAATTTGTCTTATGTTAAGTATATTAAAGTCTAAAAACAATTTTTGAGATGGAAAATCAATAGGTTTATGAAGAGTGTTAGTTGAGAGGCCGGTGGGAAAAAGATCTTTGGGGAGGCCGAGACGTAGATGAGAGGAAAATATTAAAATAGATTTGAGAGAGGTGGGATATGATGACAGAGATTGAATTAATCTTGCACAGGATAGGGACCGATAACGGACTTATGTGAGGGCAACAATGAAGCTGCGGGTTCCTTAAAGCCATTTGTAAGTAATAATAATGTCGAAGATAGAAACACTGACAAATTCATTCCTAAGAACATTTGGTTGTAACTTATTATTATACATCCTGATAACAATGGGTAAAAACTTTCTATAAGAGTGGCTGTCATAGCTTTCCTGTTTCATAGAGATGCAATTCTGCAATAACAGTGTAATGACCAGACAAAGACGTCTACCTATCTGTATCAAATATTTTAAGGATCAACTGTGTTCAATAAGACGCAGTGGCTGTAGGGCTACTTAATTTATCCTAATAAATATAAACATTATTGCATGTTTACTTTGTCTCATAAATTTTAGGCAAAAATTCAAAATCTCACCAGAATTTAAATACCTCGGAATGACATTGCAGCTAACCGCCAAATGCTTCACAAAGCACGTGACAGAGAGGACAGCCCAAGCAGTAATGGCAATGCACGACATAAAAAATAAACGGCTACTCAGCCTAGAAATAGCCCTAAACATATTCAAGGCCAAAATCATGCCGATACTATGCTAAGGAATTGAGGTTATATGGAATCATCTGACAGAAAGTAACCTAAATGCATTAGGAAAGGTAAAATCAACATATCTAAACAGAGCACTTGGACTATCAAAAACAACTAGATCACGATTGGTATATCTCCTAGCTAGAGAACCTTTCCTAATAGAAGACATCAAACTTCGGTATTTGTTACAACACACCAAGGCTTTTGGAAACCAAATGAAGATCATGGAGAGGAAAAGAGAAGAAGTATGGCCTGAGTTCTACGGCACTTGAGCCATGACAGACCGAACTTGGACGAGCCCAAATTTCGAACTGCGGCACGTCGTGACAAGACTGGCAATCCACGGCTTCCATCACCTAATCTGTACCAACAAGACGTACCACGACCCAACCCAAGCATGCGTGTGTGAATTGTGTAGTAAAGTCTGTGAACGCTACCACATAGAACTATGCACAAAAAGACTAAGATCAATACGCGACTACGCAAATGAAAACTAAGGTTGAAACAATGCACATTTGTGCGCTTTTCAGTTTATTTTCATAAATTTTAGAAAATATTTCACTAAAATAAACAAAAATATTACTTGAAAAATGATATTAAATCACTTAAAACTCACTTGAGACGTGTAGGTACATTTTTTTTTTTTTTTTGCTAATGTGTAGATAATATTTGACGTGTATTATAAAAGGAGAGAGACGGCTGTGTCTATAACAGTATACCTTTAAGTAATACACTTCATGTTTCAATCCTAATGTTGATCAACCGTAGGTATACGTAGCACAAGCGCCGATTTTTTTTTAATTTCCTGGCGGGAAATATAACGTAACGATTAATGCCAATTTTCAGATAGATTATTGCCAAATAAAAATTGAGGAGAAATCAGCACACAGGTACTTCTCGTGATTTTTGAAGTGGAATTCATGTAAGTCGTGGAATTTGTATGAGATTTTCTTTTTGTGGAAATAGAGTTGAATATATAAGCATTTTATAGCAATATATATTAATAAAAAACAGAAGTGTTCGGAAATGTAGTAAATTACTTTTCAAATGAGAGGTGCGTCATAATGGAGGTGAGTATGTGTATTTAGTATTTATTTATTTAACCTGGTAGAGGTACGGCCATCAGGCTCAAAATGAAACAGCAATATAAAATCAGATACGTCATCATAAAGAAGACTGATTTTATTGCAACATAGCAGTTTTTCGTTAAGAATACCTAAAAACCTGGTTATATAGATAGTTTTTTGCTTGCCCTGTAAAATTTTGATTTTCGGATTTATGAGTCATGCAACATATCAGACATATCAAAAGTCTAAACTAACCTGGCCTGTCACAGAGTCGTAAATTCAAAGCATATGAAAAGTTTAAACTAACCTAATTCAACCTAACCTGTCTCAAATTCCCGCATCTCTCTGCCGGCCTCCACTTTCACAGCAACTTTCGACCCTCACTTTCGGTGTGAAATTGGCGTTGGCATTTCTTTCTTTGTTTAGAAGCCAAGAATGTAAATACTTTTGTACCTTAACGTGATAACGCAATAATACAGAAGTACCTAAACTAACCAAACCTAATTTAATCTAATCAAAGATAGTAACTTAACAAAACAGAACTTAAAAAAAATCCAGTATAAACTTTCGTAATGTCACGCTAAGTTGGTAAGACTGAAGAAAAAGCTGAAAAACAATAGAGGTGTATTAGCGGAGTACGAATGAAACTACATCTACGCTAGTTTAGCCAAAATTAATTGACCTGGAAACCTTACTTGTCCTCAAATTAATATTAATGTTATTAAAAGGGCAATGTAAATAACTGTAAACAATACAATTACATTATTTACCTTCCTATAGTCCAGCGGTTCCCAAAGTGTGCTCCGCGGAGCCTTTGGGGCTCCGCGAGTGATTCTCAGGGGCTCCGTCCGCGGCAGTTATGAAGATGACAAAAATTTCTGCTTCCCTCTAGTCTCTAGTAAGAAAAACGCACCTCCATGAAGCGAAAAATACTTTCTCAGAAAATAGTTTGCGTTTTCTTTGTAGATGGAAGCACCAATAATAGATCTACTCGTTGGAACTATCTCGATTTTTCTTGCTTGCCAAGTACTCGATGATTCTCGAAATTTATTTTATGTTTTATACACCAAGCAGGCAGCGTTTGTTAATCGTGATACGTGGAATCTACAAGCTATTGATTGTTATGTTGCCTCAAAAAATATGTATACACCTGCATGTTAATTTCATTGCTAAACTTTCGTTGAACTGGAACTGTGGCTTAAGATAGGGTCCGTAATACCCGAGAATCATCAGCTACCAACCAGTGCTCAGTCAAAGGGGGATAACAGCAGCTGTAAACTTACTTTAAAAGAAGATAATGGGAATTCCTTGAGATTGAGTTTGGAATATGCTGAACATGATCCTGCTTCAGAGTATATGGTGCCTAGTGTAGAAGAACTGAAAGGAATTAAAAAAAAAAAAAAAAAGGAAAATATTGTGATTCATATTTGGATATGGGATTCACTGAGTTTGCTGATGGACGTCCACAGTGTGAGATATGTAACAAAGTTTTGCCCAATAGTTCTATGTTCACTGCCAAGCTTAGCAGGGGCGGATGCAAGGGGGGGGATTAAGGGGATATATTCCCTCCCGAAATTTTGAGAAAAATACGAAACAAGAAACAAAAATAATATTAATTTTAATTCGTGAATGTACATAGGAATTAGAGAGTTTTCCACATAATTCTCTTTGCTAAAGTGTTAAATTCCAAGAACTGCAGGGAGACAAACACAGCGTTCTTACTTCAAGACAGAGAGTCATGAAGAGTATTTCAGGCTTTTAATTTTCCTTCTCTTCTTAGACTATTTCATTAGTCAGCTCAAGGACAGTTTTTTAAATCATAAGGGAATCCTAAACTCCATACAAACTTTGCTGCCTAAAAACATAGTGCGAGCATCAGATGAAGATTTAGAAACTGCTGTTGAGGCTGTAGTGATCAGTGTCCCAATGATGTTGATGCATCACCAGAGTCTTTCTTCAATGAATTGATGATGTGGAGAAGAAATTTTCTTGATCAGAAAAATCTTCACCTAATAACTACTGATTTTATATCATCTTTGAACAGGTGCAATGAAATTGTTTTTCCCTGCACTCACAAGACGCTGAAACTTTTCTGCACGTTGCCTGTAACTATAGCAACACCAGAATGGTCGTTCTCAACATTGCGGTATTTGAAGACTTACTTGAGGAGCACGATGGGCGCAGACAGATTAAATGCACTGGCCTTGATGTATATACATAAAAATGTAGAAGTAAAAAGTTCATGAAGTACTGGATGAAATGTCTAAGAAGACTCGTCGCCTTCTTCTGTAAATGTAATTCTTTTTGTATTGGAGTCATTGTAAATGTTAAAATTAAAAAATTATGGTTTATTTAACAACGCTCGCAATTGCCGAGGTTATATCAGCGTCGCGGTGTGCCGGAATTTTTTTCCCTCGGGACTTCTTTTACATGCCAGTAAATCGACTGATATGAGGCCTGTCACATTCAAACACACTTAAATGCCATCCAGCTGGGTTGGGGTAGAACCCGCAACTTGGAACACAAAAGGCTATACATACTACGCTACTCAGGCCAACTTGTAAATGTCTGTGACTCGGAAACAAATTGTGAGTATATAAACTTATTTCCCATTACTCCATTTTTACTATCTCCTCAAATCTCTCCCCGAAAAAAATCCTGCGTCCGCCCCTGAAGCTTAGTGACGGCATTTCAAAACTCATCCTGACTTCACAAATGAAACTGCAGACTAGGTACTTTAAAAGAAGAACTGACGAACTCCATGCAGTTCAGACAATATTTTTATCTTATGTAAAAAACAAATAACGAGAAAGCACTGGAAGCGTCGTACTTGATTAGTCATGACCTGGCTCTTGCTGGTAGTGAAGGTAGTGAAGTGCATGTGGACGAAAAAACTGCAAACTTGATCCTCAGTGTGCCCTTATCAAATAACACTGTGCGTAATCGAATACAGAATCTATCAAACCATGTTAAAAATACCATAGTTTCCCATATCAGTCAAATGCAATTTTCACTACAACTTGACGAATCCATGGACTTTGCCGGATTAGCTGTGTTAATGACGTTTGTGCGGTACGAGTTTTCAGATCCTTTCTTGAAAATATTTTGTTCTGCAAGTCATTGCCATCCTCCACAAGCGGTACTGAAATTTCATTGAAAACTTTGGGACAATTGCATTGACGTGTGCACAGATAGTGCAAAGGCCATGGTAGGTCCTGTTTCTGGCTATGTTACAAGGATCAAGAAAGTAAAAAAACTGCACAAGTAGTCATTGTGCACTACACCAACACGCTCTCGCAACGAAAAATATGCCAGCGTTATTAAAGCAAGTACTACGTACACAACGTCGTCAAAATTATCACCTTTGTTAAGGGACGACCTTTGCAGTGTAGGCTACTCAGTATTCTGTGCGAAGATATGGGAAATATAGGGCTACACAAGTCATTGTTATTACACATAGAAGTGTGATGGTTGTCGCGTGATAAAGCGTTGTCCCGTTTACTTGAACTTTGAATGGAAGTTTCGTCACTTTTGAATGACCAAAACAGTTTGCTAGCAGATTATTTGATTGATCAGGAATGTTTGTGCAAATTATGTTACTTGGTAGACATGTTTTCAAAATTAACTAATTCAACACATCCATACAAGGTAAACGGAAGATTATATTCGATGTCAATGAAAAAAATTGTCGCGCTGAAGAAAAAGATAGCGTTCTGCATAGAAAGCGACGAAAATAACTGATTTCAAACTTTATAGAAGAAAATAACACAACAATGAATGACTCATTCATAGCAATAATAAAAGAACACCTTGGCAATTAGTTTCTAAATTTCAATTCATACTTGCCAAGGGATACTGAGGAATCGATTCGAAAGAAGTATGAGTGGATTGTAGATCCATTTCTAGTGAAGTCAAACCAGCTCTCACTGCGGCACAATACGAGGTCCTTGTAAATATGATTTCTGACAGCCACTGTCAGGCATCATTTAAAAGCAAACCACTTCCGGAATTTTGGGCTCAGTTAAGGGAGGATCTTTTGATATTAAGTTCAAAAGTTAAATTTATCTCACTGGCTTTTGGTACTACGTATCTCTATGATTCGGTCTTTTAGAGGTACGTGGCTACAAAAATAAAATATCGAGTTTGTTTGGACGCAGAAGATGATATACGTCTTCAAACTCACATCTGTGACAATGGACAGTAACAAACTCTGCTGCAAGAAATAGGTACATTCTTCACATTAACTTCGAATGTACATGCAACTTTGTAACATATTTTAAATATCTTAACTACTTGTTATATCATTTTGTAGATTTAAATAATATTATCTCCAGTACTTTTTACTATTGTTGCCTTTATTAATATATCTTATTATTCATATTTTCATATTATGTATCATGTCTAATATGCTTCATAGAACATAGACAGATATAACTAACAGCTAAACATTTCTTGGGACTCCACGAGAAACTTTTGCTTCAAAAAGGGCTCCGTGGCTGAAAAAGTTTGGGAACTGCTGCTATAGTCTATATACCTCTGATTGATTTCTATCTTATATGAACAGTACACCTACATCTATTATCAGGCAGTACATCTCACTTGACAATGTGTCAGAGGAAGAACAATATATAAACCCGTGCCCCTTAAAAAAATTCCTGCGTACGCCACTGTCCTTTCCAAATATGTTTACATTCAGGCTCTGTGTAAACACTATGCCACATCTTTCGCTGAGGACAACATAGTACCACAGTCTAGTATATACAGTCATGAAGCTCAATACTTAGTAAATATGCATCCACAGATAGTTGCTAATCACTAGGATCGCTACTATCGTTTCATCACAGACAATGCGGAATAGTACCTGCACAGTCTATTGTTCCTAGTACCCTCATAAACTCAAGCTACGTGACTGTATATAGTACACTGTGATAGTACGGTCACAGTATAAGAAGAATCAGTAGGGACAACTCTTGTCGGCACCTTTCATGTTGTTGGTACTAAATTCAAGCTCAGTAAGGTCTAGTTCTCAATGAATCCAACTATGTCGCTAGTATCAAACCACTATCAAAATATTAGTAAAATATTTATTTATTTATTTATTTATTTATTTATTTATTTATTTATTTATTTATTTATTTATTTATTTATTTATTTATTTATTTTTATTGGTTAGTAATACGAATAATCTTGTATGTATATTACCTATCATTAATATTATGTCGCTAGGAAGTCAAAATACTTATATCCGTTGTTGACGTTCATGTTCGCACTTCACCGCAACGGACGCCATGATGTATTATGTTGTACTTGGATCAATTTTACCAACATAAGCCTCAAACAGTGACTTGAACGTTAGCGTCAATTAGTGAATATTTTCATAATGATTGCATACGGAAGTAGTTATTATTATGGCTATATTGCCATTCCTTTGCCTCATGTCTTTAAAATTGTTAAACGATGAGTAATGAATGTTTTCAGTTAATATTCAATTATGCAGCCTGTCGTAGATGGAGAATCATCTGGTGGAGGTTCCAGATAATACACCCGGTTTCGTGACATGCGCACTCAGAATTTGTTCCCACGAAATGGCTTAGGTGTCTTTACTGTATGTTCTCTATACTGTGGTACGGTACTAAAGAGACAACGAAAATTACATCCAGTGCATTTAAAGTTTGCTGGAAGTCGAATTCGGAGTCACTATGTTTCGAAGAAACATTAGAAACCATGTTATTTTTCTTAGTATGTGTACCGCTAGGTCTATTTAATATTGTTTTTGTGATTTCATTTACTCCAAGGCTGAACTTAGTAACTTCCATTGACATTATATTTATATACGACATTAATTAATAGTTCGGAGTTTCGGAAATAATTTTAAAGATTACGGACAAGCTGATATTGTATAACATAGCATTTATAGCAAGAGAGACGAGGAAAAAACTGTTAGAAGCATTCGCGTCACGCTTTTAAAGCATTGAATAATGTCTCCACTTTAGTATAGAGCTCACTGATCGGAACTGAGCAACTGACAAGAACTCGTAATGATTTGTATCATACGGACTCTGACTATAATAATAATAATAATAATAATAATAATAATAATAATAATAATAATAATAATAATAATAACAATAATAATAATAATAATAATAATATATGAGTGAATGCTAATATGGTAATATAGCCTTTGCCTATGGTATAAACTGTAATCAAGAATTCATGCTAATAAGTTTACAGTTACAAAGGAAAGATGCACGGGCAACCTCACATCAGCTAATAATGTCTCGTATAGAAGTGTTAGGCCTACATAAATCAGAATGTCACAATGTTGTGAACAGTACAGAAAAATATAGGGGCGTGTGGTTTACCTAAGCTAGGTGTTTCAGATATTAGTATCAGTAGGCCTAATAATGACGCGGAATCGGCCCTACTTCGTTTATCCTGATGACGTAAATATGGCGAAAGACGATTTCACAAGGTGGATAATAAAATTAATCGCTTCGCGACCACATCGCCAAATAAAATTACGTAATTAAAAATAAGGAAAGATTTTAAAATTTCACGCAAGTAATATATTTATTTTCCAAACTATAATTAAGTAATTACAAAAGCCAGCTATAACGGCTGGGGGATCATCGTACTAACCACAAGATACCTCCATTCTGTTTAGATGATCGTCCACCTCTGCTTCGGCATGTGGACGCGAGGCCAGCAGCCGGCTGGACGGTCATGGTTCTCAATGGGCTGTCGTGCCTCGGATCATTATTATAATTAAGTAAAATAACATCGAACTCCAGTCTTGGAAGGGGGAGCAAGCAGTGTTTCCGGTTCTAGACCTTTAATCCGAAGATATATCCAGGTTAATATTAAAAATGTTAGTAAAAATAAAATGAAGTCCCTGTAGATGGACTGCACATCATTACGTTTTAGCAACTCGCCAAAAAATTGTAATCTTTTAAAATCTTGACTTTTTCCACATTTTATAGCTTCATTGCCAATGTTACAGATTATAATGGAATTGATTGTGCTACGAAAAGGTCAACGTAATTACGACAATGCCAAGTCGACCGTGACTATGACCATGACAATGTGGAATGTAACTATGGCAATGACAATGTTCTTGATGCTTTTCGAGATGTATGCTACGTTTGCGATGATAATGATCACAATTTTAGTAATTCTCATTACAAGCGTAACACCAGTGATTGATAGAATGTCACCGCTGATACAGATGACAACGCTGCCGAGTATCACTAATGTTATTCTATCGATAAATGTGATAATTCTCATTATTATCGATGTGGAGCCTCTTATTGTGGATGCAATTATGGCGATTATGGACGTTATGACAACGATTGTGAATGTTACTACACAGTTTACGGATTTTATGACGATAATTATGGATTTTATGACAACGGTGATAAATGTTATGGTGACCATTGTGAACGTGTTGGTGCAAATTAAGAATATAACGCCGCAGGTAATCCGTATGGTACCACAGATGAGACATGTGATTCCACCTATTAGGCACGTGACCACGAGTGCGATGTTGCTAGTTAAGACTTTAATGACTCCAATTATGAAAGTTATGAAGCCAATTATAAATATTATGGCGCCATTAGTGAATTTTATGATGCCGATTCTGCCCATTATGAATATGTTGCCGCAGGTATTGAATATAATACAGAAAATTATCAACATGATGCAACCGACTAGACATGCGATTTCGATAGTTTGGAATGTGATGGCGCCCATCATGACAGTGATTCTGCGGGTTACTAATGAGTTGACTCCAATTTGGAATATAATGCTGGCCATTATGAATATGATAGTGGCAATTAAGAATATGACCTCGGCGAATACGAATGGACCCAGTATACCACCTATTAGGAATGCAATTCAGCCGATTATAAATGTTATGACGTCTATCATGCATGTTATGATGATTGTGAATTTTATGCTGCCCATTATGAATATGTTGCTACAGATTATAAATATAATACAGCACATTATCAAGATGATGCCACAGATTAAGCATGGGAAGCCGCATATTTGGAATGCGATGACGTCAATCATAACTGTGATTCTGCTCATTATTTATGAGTTGACACCAGTTATTAATATAATGCTGCCCATTATGAATACGATAGTGACAATTCTGAATATGAAATCGGCTATTACGAATAGGCCCAGAATACCACAAATTAGGAATGTGATTCTAACAATAACAAATTTAATGCCACCGATTTTGAACGTGATTTCGCCGATAATGAGTGCCATGCTGTCAATTATATGTTCGATACTCATCATCATGAACGTGATGCTGAGGATTGTGGTGACGGCAACTAAGAGTGTGGTGCCGAGACTACAATTGTGGTGCCGGAAACTACGAGTGTGGTGTCGGAGAATACAACTGTGGTGTCGGCAACTACGAGTGTGGTGCCGGCAACTAAGAGTGTGGTGCCGGCAACTAAGAGTGTGGTTCCGGCAACTAAGAGTGTGGTGCCGGCAACTACGAGTGTGGTGCCAGCTGCTAAGAGTGTGGTACCGGCAACTACGAGTGCGGTGCCAGCAACTACGAGTGCGGTTCCGGCAACTACGAATGCGGTTCCGGCAACTACGAGTGCGGTGTCGGCAACTACGACTGTGGTGTCGGAGACTACGACTGTGGTATCGGAGGCTACGACTTTGGTGTCGGAGACTACGACTGTGCTGTCGGAGACTACGACTGTGCTGTCGGAGACTACGACTTGCTGTCGGAGACTACGACTGTGGTGTCGGAGACTACAACTTTGGTGTCGGAGACTATGACTGTGGTGTCGGAGACTACAACTTTGGTGTCGGAGAGTACGACTTTGGTGTCGGAGACGACTGTGTTGTCGGAGACGACTGTGGTGTCGGAGACTACGACTTTTGTGTCGGAGACTACGATTGTGGTGTCGGAGACTACGACTGTGGTGTCGGAGACTACGAGTACGACTCACCAATGTAATGACAACGATTAAAAATTTGATGCTGCCTATCATGAATGTTCTACAGCCGATCATGAAAGTGATGCTACCCACTGTGTATGTAATGCTGCCCAGTATGATTGTATTCCCGTTAATTATGAATATGTTAGTGTTTATTACGAGTGTTCACGTTGTTTTCCACTATGTTACTGTTGATTATGAATAAAATGTTAATTACCGATAATGATGCTGCTGATTACGATGGCAACTGTGATATTGAGGCTGGTTTCAATTAGTATAATAACGGGTCCGGTGTCGTTCTGTTCACTGAAACGACATGAGGTAGGTACTGTTTAGTTCTGTTTTTATATTCTTCTGGGGCTTACTTGCATGATCTGATGAGATTTCATTACATTATTCACGATTAATATGCAGAAAATGGGAAAGATTGGAGAGAGCTGAGTTTCCAGTGAAAGACCTGCCCTTGGACAGAACACTAAATGAATGAATGAATGAATGAATGAATGAATGAATGAATGAATGAATGAATGAATATTATTATTATCAAAATAAACTTATACGCATCACACAAATTCATCCATTTCATACCAACATGGCAGTAATCGACTGATCAGCGATCAACGCCATCTGTTATTAGGCCTACTCCTCACAATTTAGTCTATATGAACACGGCTGGCATATGAATATTCGTCAAATGCCCCTTAAACTTTAATACAAATCGATAACAATAAAAAAGAAAAAAGAAGTTCTCAGAGAGAATGAATTTTATTTTTGGTGCAAGAGGTTTTTTTTTTGTATGTTTTAATTTATTTACCCTTGCACCATCAATAAAAACATGCTTTTTCAATTATTAAGTAGTACAGATTTTGTATATAAACGCTCCTTGCACTAAAAACGCATTGCAAATTGTCTGCAATAGCTATTTTATCGAAATTGTATCTGTTTCAAAATAATTTCATTGTGACAATAATCATTTCAAATGTTGGCGATATTGACTCTGAATATCGACTTCAACCACGAATACAAATCGATTAGTAGGTATTTCATTCGTTGAACTTCCGGTAAGCTTTTTTTGGTAATGGCGGAAAGAATTCTTCCGCATAATAGTTATTTATGGTACTTGTGAGGTAAGTGTATCTTTATTACACGAGTGCAATAAAGATCACGCTCACAAGCACCATACGTAATTTTATCCATGACCATAACGAAAAATTATGTTTTATGAAAGAAAATATGTTGAAAATAAATCCTCATGTAATCACATACCATGGCATGGATTTTAGAATCAATGCATGTACTAGGTAGGTCATGATGTAGGAGGCCATGATTAGTAAAGAATGGTATCTAAGGCGTTGGATAAATAACAAACTATAATTAATTATATAATTTTAATATATATTTTTTTCATTTTAAACGTGTATTTTCGTCTTTTTGAAGTTTCAGGGATTATTTAGAAGTGTTCACGGGACTATTGTGATTAAAATAATTTCACATTTTACTTCTGTAAACTTAAGAGGAATATTAAAATTTAATTAATCATCGTGTCTGTTTAGCTCACTTGGCTAACGCGTGTTATTTTAAAATCCTATAAACCCATCTTCGCAGGTTCAAGTCTCCTCGCATCCCAAAAGGTAAATTATTACAAAATTTTAAAAAGATGCATATTAGATATGGATGTAATGTACAAATTACGACGTAGCAGATAGAGAAAAGAGAAGGAGATTGAGTGTATGTATATTCAAGCAATGGTATTTTATTTACTTACCTAAACGATAACAGCTCCCTGTATTAACAGGCTGCCACAGAGACAGAGAATATTGAGCAGTTGGAAGTATAAATAATATACATATGTTTAAGTTGAAGGGAGTCTTACAACAATGACAAGAAATGACTGAATAAATAAGTAGCTACTAATTAATTACTTGAAGATCATTGTTGACCGTAGAGATGGTTGCCGAGTATAAATATTGATCCTCTCAGAGCTGCAAGAACGATGTCATCAATTGCCTTCCTCTGTAGGCCGAAAGAAGTGGAGGTGACATCTAGTAACTAATATATTAACTTCTTGAGTAATAGTTCAATGGAAAAGTATTCGTGTGTACGCGGGTACTAGGAAAATACTAATGAACTGTGAGATAAAGTTCAAACTGTGAGGTAAAGTCTTTATCTCACTAGTGAAATAAAGTAATGTTGAATAAATGCCTACTTTATAAATGCAAAAGTATTTAGTAAAGGCATGTTTTTCGTTATGGTCATGGATAAAAATAATTACATATTTTACTACTAACTTATTTCATTTTATGAAATCGTACGTAAATATTTCTTACCTAACTGTAATATGCAATACATAAGTAAGACAAAAACGCATAAAACGTCTATTTTTACACCGTGCTTTCAGGTCTGAAGAACGACACCGGACCCTATAAAAGCTTCCTTTCGAACATTACTGTTTCAATCTACCAAGTCTAATTCACCTTACGTTTCTCTTCATTCATTTTCCAAAATATATTGCACAAGTGGCGTAAGAGCACCGGTGATGCCGATTATGTATTATTTTCGATTATGTTTTTTGTCGGCTTAATGACTGTAATGCCTGTCCCAAGGAAACTAAGCGGTAATGTGCGTAGTGCAGCGTGTACGGACCCTTCTATTACGTTACATTTATTAAATATTATGAAAACTTTTTAACAATATCCACCAAATTCTCTCCTTCGCAATATTAAATAATCATTATTAATTCATATTTACGTGTTTGTTTATAGATGACTGAATTCTCCCACCCCTCGAAGTACAACCGTTTGTTTTTTAAATACATGTAAGTCATTAAGATAAACATATCAATACCAATTAAACTCTTTCTGATCCAAATTTACATATTTTTCCTTTATTTCAGCTTAATATCTATTCTAAAACCTACAAGCTTATGTTTTTTACCAATATACAATGGTTTTTGCTATATTTGAATGCAGTACTTTTTACACGCAATCAATAAGTAAGCTTTCGACAGAATACAATTATTCATAGTTCTGAAAATTATTAGTTTCTCAATTTTTAGATAAATCATTGAAACATATATTTTACAGATTCAAGATTTGATGAATGAAGAACAGTCAAATGTATTGCTAAACAACTATTAACGATTAATTGTAACAGCATGGCAACATACTACGACACATAAGATTTTATCACAATTTTATCAATTACCTATTGTCAATTTTATAAAATGTTATTTTAAATATAAAATGGACTGATATTACATCACCATTCCACACATAATTTCCCAGTAATTAATTACAAACTCAACAAATTGATTTTTTTACCAATATTTTTATTAATTTTCTGATATTCGTATGTCTGTTAATGACAATGTAATATATGTAATACTTTTGTCAATTTTAATTATTCATATGTATTTTTGTAACATGAGTTATATGTATCAGAAAATCATATCGACTTTTCCAAATTCACTTCTCCTGGAAATCCTTTTTCAAAATAAACCTTTTATTAATAAGACATAATTACATAAAACTCATGAAAGTCCATCTTGTCATGCACATTACTATGTTACATTTTAATTTGTTCAAGGTTTAGATTTCGTGTTTTTCTTAACAATATCTGATGATGCTGAAAAGGCGAAAACGTTAATATATAATATACAATGTCATAGCAAATAAACATTTGCAAAATAGATAAATCTTATAGACTGAACTTGAAACTTTTATTACAATGAACTAGATTTATCTGACTAGTATAATGGCAGTTGACACATATACGTCAACATACACAGGGACATCATTTAATTTTTACTAACATTTTTAATATTAACCTGGCTATACCTTTGGATCAACGCCGTTTGCTACCCACTTCCACGACTGGAGTTCGATGGTACTGGCGTAATGTACAAACAAATCACTTTACTAGGTATTGGAGGGAAGAGAAGTAGTTCATCCATTTACGTAAACTAGAAAATATCGAGATTTTGAGTTTGATAATTTTCATTAGGTTTTTGTTTAATCAAAATACAGTACAGAATTAACAATGAGTGTTTTTACTCACGAACTGAGCTGTCCATGTGGACGTATTCATTATGCAATGTATATTATACTGTCTACAGCACATTAGCGTACAATATAGAGAATGAAGTTAAATTGAAAAATAATCATAATATGGATATTTAAACACATTTTTTAAAATGGTGGCCGTTCATTTCGATACAGGCTTCAGTTCTAATGTGCATATTATCGCACTATAGACTACTGTACCTAATCCCAATTACCAGTTTCGTCCTTCGTACTAGAAACTCATGTTGAAATAATTCTGTACCTACTCTATAAAAGAGTACCTTACGCACTGTAAATTCAATCTTCACTTCTGCCCGATCCGAAAAGATAAAATTACTCAGACATACTATCTACTGTCCGTCCAAGTGGTTATGTCGTAGGGTCATAGAAAGGGGGAAATCACGTGACAGTTAATTACTTAACGAGGCCCTTTTTATCTAAGTTATTTTAAAGAATTGTATGGGCATAATATTACGTAGACGTCCAATTCCTAACACAAATTAATGTTCTCAGAAAAGAGTTAAGACGACAGCCCAGCCAGTAGCTGGCGAATAGAAGCTGGGGGGGGGGGACCGGGATGCGACGTAGGCAAATGGACGACAGTACCTGTGAGAAAATGATTCAATATTGAAAGCTCTTTCGTCACTGGAAAACGCGAACATATTTTTGGAACGTACTGTTTACTATGAGGGTGGCCGGGTAGCTCAGTTGGTAGAGCAGCTGGCTACGGACTGGAAGGTCCGGGGTTCGATCCCAGGTGGTGACAGGATTTTTTCTCGTTGCCAAACTTTCAGAACGGCCCCGAGGTTCACTCAGCCTCCTATAAAATTGAGTACCGGGTCTTTCCCGGGGGTAAAAGGCGGTCAGAGCGTGGTGCCGACCACACCACCTCATTCTAGTGCCGAGGTCATGGAAAGCATGGGGCTCTACCTCCATGCCCCCCAAGTGCCTTCATGGCATGTTACGGGGATAACTTTACCTTTTTTTACTTTTACTGTTTACTATGACCGTAAGGCTACTATGACTGTATATGCGGCCTTGGTTCTGTGTTGAGGACGGTTGAACTTCATTAGTAGAAGGGGTGGGAGTGAAGTACATTAAAAAAATCAGGTACAATAAAAATTGAAGTAAAAATAAAATGATGTCCCTGTATATGCCTAACTTGGAGTCAGGCCACAAAGGGAAACACTAAAAGGAGGAAAGTTCGATCCGGTGCTGTGGATTGAATTCGGCGTAGCTCAGTGGTCAGAGCGCTTGGTACGTAGAACCAAGGACCAGGTTCGATCCCCGGCGCTGGACCGAATTTTTCTCCTCAAATATTAAGTTACCACTTGAGCCACAAAGCATGGCCACTAAACCGATAAATAAGTAATTTAATTTTGCCTGAGCTTCCAAACTCAGTATAAGCCTACAGACAAGTTTATTGTTTTGTTTCTTTGTACTAAAATTCTGAGTTAGTTAAGGACAAAGCTATTTCTTTTTAACTGTGCCACTCTCTCTCTTTTTACAGGCTAGAAAATAAAACAAAACTGATTTATGATGAAAGATAAAGAGGTAAAGGGAGGAAAGGTGGGGAAAAATATAAGATACATTACAGTTTATCTCTGATGAAGTGAGTTTCATAACAGGAGATGATATTGAGGGAACCCCCCTTAAAATATTTGATATTAAAACTGAAACACTGGAGTGCGTGTCAGGCCGAATCAATTTCCTCGCCCCACGCCTCTGATGACGCTACTTTCATCTTTTTCTCTCTCTCCTTTTTGGACAAGATCCAAGGCCTCTGCCACTCGACTCGCGGAAACCAATTCCACATAAAAACGACAAAAAGCCTATAAAATCAAGGCGGCCGTGTAATGTGGACGCGTTTAGAGCTGACACTTGTATCAAATTTATTATCATCATTCGTTACATTTTTTCTCTCATTCTCCCTCTGTAACTGTGTTGAATCACGCAATCTGAACTGCCTAGTTCCAACACTATTTGGTTTCCACTTTGTTTGTCACCTAAAAGTTGGGGTTTAGGTTTTTTTCATCTATGACTGCGTTAAATTCCAAAAAGGAACAGAATACTCTACATTCAAATAACAAAATAAAGTATTATCGCATTTCACTACTGGTTACTCAGTGTATCACTTTACAAAATCTATCATTTACATTTATAGTCTATGCATTCCGCATACAGAAATTTTATTTTCTGATTAAAAATAATTTTAAAATATCTTTAGCATTTATTATGACTAGCGATACCTACAATATTTCAATGTTGTATATATTTTTAAATGAAAGAAAATGGAGCAAAATGAGAATGTGTTGAATGCATATATTCCATTTTTATTACGTACAGAAAAGACAACGTTTTGAAGGTTAGGTCTGTCCTCGTGTTCAGGTATAAAGGGAACAGAAAAAAAAGAAGACATTACTCATAGAAGGTGATTTTAGAATGTCAAAATGAGCTGAACTATTTAAAAATCTCTTTCGGATTGTATCTTGCGCTCTTGTGAATGGAATACAATGTGAGAAAGATAAATGGGGCTGAGGCTATTTGATAGTCCTACAAAGAGAGAATGATAAAGATGTGGAGAATGCGAAGCACGATGAAATTGAGGACAAAGAAATGAGAGGGAGAAAAGATAAAACGGAGGAAGAAAATATGAAAAATTGTATTTATTTATTTATTTATTTATTTATTTATTTATTTATTTATTTATTTATTTATTTATTTATTTATTTATTTATTTATCTATTTATTTATTTAATATTTATTATTTATTTATTATTTATTTAATCTGACAGGATTAAGGCCATAAGCCTTCTCTTCCATCCTACCAGATAGCACATATAAATACAAAAAAGAAATACAAACACTGAGAAGGAGAACAGAAATATGCAATTGAAGACAAAAGGACGATGAGAAAATTAGAAGGAGAAGCAGAGCCACGATAAAATGAGTATGAGAGAAAATAAATAAATAAGGAAAATGTGAAAATGAAAAAGAATAGGTGAAGGAGTAGAGAAATAGAAGGAGAAACGGAAAATAAGCGTCAGGGAGGAGTAAGTTAATGGAGTTTAAAAAGGGCGCGTCAGCTACTATGTCTACTTGCGCCCTTATATCATATCCTTAGAGAAAAAAAAAACATAATGTAAATGGGAACAAGAACTAAAAACGCCGTCATATTACAAAGAGTTACACAAATGCATTTCTAACAAGGTGATTCGTTAAACATCATTAAAATGTGCAATTAATAGACCTTAGGCAGAGTTTAAAAAAGGAACATTAAAATACTACAACAAATACCAGCAGAAACAAACTATCTGCCGATTTGAAAACAATAAAATTCTATAAAATATTCGAATGTAGAAGGTCCGAAATGTTAAGTTTAAGTTAAAACAAAATATAAAACAACAAAAGTAACCTCCGGATGTAAATGGTCCGGAGGGTAAGAAACAGAGGGTAAAAAGAAACTAAATCATTTTGTCAGGTCCTGTATTGGATAAAAATGTCAGAACTTCGTGTGCAAAATTAAAATCATTTCCAAGAGCGTCACGTAGATTCGGTCGAATTGCGTATAGACGATGGACACGGTCATATTTCCCACAGTGCAATAAAATATGTTCGACAATAACTGGTACATGGCATAATATGGGTATATTACACTCCGGTTGAAGCTCGCCAACGTTAGAGGAAGCGAAGAAATAGAATGAGGGAAGAGTCGAGGAGGAAAAGAATATAATTAGCAGAAAAGACGAGAAGACCGAGAAGAAGAGAATGAGACATTGCAGGGGAGAAGAAAGTGGAAAGCGGAAAAAAGCTATGGGAAATGGGGAGGCGAGTATGGGAAGCGGATGAGAAGATGAATGAAAAGCAGAAGAGAGTGAATGAAAATTGGAAGGAAAGAAGAATAAAAAAGCAGAAAGGAAAATGTATGAAAAGCGAAAGCGACAAAGAATGAAAAGCGGATGAGAGGATGAGTGAAAAGAAGGTGAGAAGATGAGAAGCGAGAGAGAATAGTACCGGGAGAAAAGACGAGAAATTGAGGAATGAAGCGAAAGATGAGAAATGGAGGACATAAAGAGAAGCAATGAAGAAAAGATGGCATCAGGAAGAGGACAAGAGGTGAGGACAGTAGAGAGTGAGTCCTATTGTAGTATCAATAAATGCGACGGCTGAAAATCACATCAGATTAGAATAATTTCAAGGGAAAAATTGTTCCGGGGCCGGGTATCGATCCCGGGACCTCTGGTTGAACGTACCAGCGCTCTACCACTGAGCTACCCGGGAACTCCGCTCTTAAAAACGTTTTTTTTTTTTCATATCAATCTAGGACATAATAAATGAAGAAAACTTGTCAAAGAGACGAATTAACCATAAATTTTATTTTTATTATAAACCAACACTATAAGTTTCCAATTATTTTTCCCTTCAGTAAATAGTCGTACAAAATTGCGGACGACAGAGTTTCTGCTAAACCTCGCTCACATCCGCAACCAGATTTTTGTTTTCAGTATTCCTTGCCACATATCATTATTCCATGCCAAGGGTGTCAACTACGGTATGATTTTCTAGTAGTCTGTTTATTGTAGGGCAGAGAAATGCATTGCCATGAATGCACGTCACAGTGAGCGCTTCCTACGAACAAGTGTTCAGATCTCGGGAAGTATGAGTTCTAGGACCCATGTTTATTAGACATTATTTTCTTGTTCTGATGCATGCTATCACCTCCTAAAATATTGGATACTTTTTATAACACCCTGTATAATAACATTCTTGCCGCTTCAAACAAAAAGAGATATCAGACTCTATAAGCAAAAACTGATAACTTCTGTAAATACAAGAATCTCATCTGAGAATAAGTACTGAAATAGGACAATAGAACAGGTTCCGAAAAAAGTGAAATAAAATTGATATCCACCCCTTATCTCTTATTTAGACTTTAACGATTGTGAAACCATGTCCATGTCCAATTTATATAATAACTAATCAGTGAAGCTATGGAGGAATATCGACCGATGTCATTATACTTAAACCAATTCTCAATTCATCAATATGATGTCGGCCATATGTGTAGCTACTATCTATTAAGCACTTGTATAAAGAACTTCATCCTTTTTTTCCTCTCGGAGGATGGGTTCGAAGATTTATTATGTTTATTATTCCTACTGTAGGTAAGTCCGTTGGAGTGCATTTCTGTAAGTATCGTGACTCATTATTTGGTGCCATCTATTGATTCAGCTTATACAACACTCAGTTCCGAAGTATTTACCCCGAGTTATTTCATACCAGAAAAACATCAATCTGACAATCTGTTTCAACCTGACTCCGTAATCAGATATTTTGACCACAACTCCATACCGAGGCAATGAGCTGCTTCATACTTTTACAAATCTGCTTCAAATTGGTTTGTTTGCGAATTCTGCTGTCAAAGAGAAGTGCCATGATAAAGTAAGCCTATACAATTGTCTGCTATTGAAGATCATAAGACCGCACTCTAGAAGTATTCCAGGATATCAACGCAAATTGAGTGGTTCTGTGTTAGAGTTACCTAAACCACAAACTTTTCAGCCGCAGATTTCTGCACATGCCTGTAAATTATAATTTATATGTGTGCCAAAATAGACGTACTAGATAAATATTAGATTATAGTAAATGAGAAATAATTTCCAAATGAGAGCATATAGTTTTAAAAAACGAGGTCTAAGTTTAGACTTCCATAACTTTTTGTGTGTAATTGTGGCTTACTTAACTCTGGCACTGAGCTAATCAATTGTCAGTTTTTGAACGCCATCTTGAAACTAAGCCAAATTGAATAGATGAGCTTGAAGCTAGAATGAGAAATTGTGTGAATGAGAGGTAATAAAGTTGAAAAGTACACAACACATATATTTAATAATAGTAAGTAGCCGTAGTTATTGCAATGTTAACTTCTAAGTTAAATAATTACCGAACAAGAAACTAACTGAATGAATTTAGAGCATCGTTCCACTCCTAGTAATTCATGTTTAAGGGAAGGCAGAGGTGAAATGTTGAACAAAACTGAAGAAAAAATGAGAATTTGTTTTTTATTATCTTTATACACTATATTTTCATATTCCGATGTTAGTTTTTGATTTTGTGCCCTTTAAAAGTATGAAATTCAAACCAAGATAACTGTGTTACTATATTATTCCCATAATAAACTAATACTTGTCATTATTTATATACCTTCTCTGAACATATAAATAAAAGGAAATATTGAAAATTTCTTACAATATGGTGCGTGGAGCATTTTATATCAAACGATATAAAGTTTTATAAAATTATTAATATTTACAGAACTATTGTACTTAGAAAGTTGAAACTTGGTATGTCCATTACAAATAACATACTTAGTATCCATGATCAATTTCAAACAAATCGGATAAATGTTGTGGATTTTGAAATATTCACCTCTGCCTCCCCTTAACTTCGTAAGTTCACTGTTATTTTTGAAATTAACAAATTATGCCAATTAATTGCAATATATTTGATGTAGAGCACTGTGAGTTTAGAGCAACATTGTCGCTATTCTACAGATCACGTCGGAAAATTACGTTAACACTATACACGAGATTTTAACAATTTGACAGTTGGGACCGTCTTGATTGGCACTATGACTAGCACTCCATGAGATCAACGACAGAATTACAAGGCGGACAGCATAAGAAAAGCATTACTACGGCAGTAATTGAGCAATTATTCTTTTACAGACGCAGGTTCAGTGAAGCAGTAACTGTTAATGCTTGTGTCCAAAGAATTAAAAAAAATTAATCGTCTACGTTCATTTTATTTGCTTGTCATTATTCCTCATTCAAGATAAAGCTTATTTCATTCCACACGTAGGAGTATGAATCTGTGTAACTGAAGTTTTAAGTGTAAAACATTGTGTTGCGAGATTTTACTCAAGTTTCCACAACTTTAAATTATTAATTTTCTTCCCTACAGTTACAAAAATAAAGACCATAAGAAAAGCAATTGAGAATTAAGTTACTACCTGCACAACGTGTTCTACAGAGACCTTAAAAATGATTCATACATGAACAATGGATAACTATACATTTTGATATTGTAGTCGTTATCATCATTCTCGTCGTCACCATCAACAAATGTTAGACGATAGCCTATAACATGTGTTATGAGTCTGCTTCAATATTGATCCCACCACTTGTTTCTAGGTCTCTCCAGGGATTTTCTTCCTTTTGACTCGTACTGTACAGAGTGTGGAAGATATGGGTACTTCGTTACCTCGTGCTAACAAATGCATTCGTGCGCTGCAGCTCATAGTAAGAACCTCATGGTAGGGGTAAGCGAGATAAATAGCTTACAAGTCGAAGCTTAATGAGGGAGGAAAGCATCTCAGTCCACTTTTCCTTCCCCTCACGCCCAGGGAAGTTTCACCAGATACCGAATGACCTATACATACAGCCCAGTTAGTTGAGTTGCCTGAAGTGCGGTAATAAGTGGATCGGAAAGCAGATTTACAACATAAAACCCTGATGAGTCGGAAACTTTTCTGCTTTCGGTGTAGAGCGAAACGATCTACTCTAAACACGAAAGCTTCCAATCAAGGCTTATAGAAAAACGTAGGCTATGTAGACAAAGCAATATATTGTGATTCCGCAGACTTAGCTCTGTGATAACGCATTTGCCTCCAGACCAGCTGGCGCGGGTTCCATTTCCAGCGGGTCAGAAATTTTCGTCTAAAGTTTGTACCTCGGGACTACAGAAGGTGGTGGTGTACAACTTCCTATCACTAGACCAGTCGTCGGCAAAAGTCAACGTAGATGACGTCATATGAAACGCAGCCCGCCTTTGCAAGACGAGCGGTGGTAGAAAGCAGTAGGCTGGGGTTAGGAGAGGACTGAACCTCGGCCATATAATATGGAAATAATTAACCGAACTACGGTGAAATCTGGTTCTCCATCATAAGTTACAATTTGTAATTCCTCAAATAAATATGAATCCGTTAATCGATAGCGTGCTTTATAATAACGGGTTTAATTAAAAAAATTCCTCACCTATATATTTATGTCGAGGCGAACACTGAAATAAACCTAGCACAAAATGACCTAAGAAGTGTATATTTTGAATTGTAGTGAATTTTCGGAACTTTTTTTAATCTGAGTCATTTTCCCTCATTAGGTTTCTTTCAAAAGTTTCAAAATTATATAATATCAAAAAATTATATTCGGCAACGATTTTTCTTAATCAGTATTAATGTAATAACAAAGTACAGGGACATCATTTTATTTTTACTAACATGTTTAATATTAACTTGGCTATACCTCTGGATCAACGCCGTTTGCTACCTCCTTCCACGACTGAAGTTCGATGATATTGGCGTAATACGTGGTACAGTCATAAAGTTCTGACACTGACGCCTGAGGCGTAGGCACCCACAAGAATCTGGATGTCTCAGAAGATGCCGCGTGATACGGCGTACACTTAAACAGATCGACATCCTCCCTCAATATAGTCGCCGTTGGCCGCTATGCACGTCTGCCAACGTTGGTGTAGCTGCTGGAAGCACCGCTGAGAGATGTTGGCAGGAAGATGCCGTACGGCTTCTCTTGTGGCAGTCATTACCTTTTCGGCCGCATAAAAATTACGCCCTCGTAGGATTGATTTCATGAGGGGAAAGAAAAAAAAAATGGCATGGTGCGAGATCAGGTGAGTACGGAGGGTGTGGCAAAACAGCGACTTGTTGCCTTGCAAGTTCCTCTTGGACAAGGATGGAGCGATGTGCAGGGGCGTTGTCGTGTAGCAACAGCCAATTCTTCCTATGCCAAAGCTCAGGACGCTTACGACGAATTGAATTGCTTAAACGGCCAAGAATCTCTTTGTAGAGGATCTTGTCTACAGTTGCACCTTGTGGGATGAATTCTATGTGAACAATTCCATTTGAATAAAAAAAAACTGTTAACGCATCACCTTGCCTTTTGACCTGTCTTGTTGCGGATTTCTCTGTCGTGGAAATAATGGCGTTTTCCAGGTGGCGGATTGTCGCTTCAGTTGCGGATCGTATAGGAAACACCATGTTTCGTCTCCAGTTATGATCGGTTATAGCAGTTTCGCCTAATTTCTGACAGAACGTGACGTTTGCCCGTTGCTCAAACTGCAACATACTCGAGTTCCGACGCGCGCATTCAAATCACCGTCACAACAAAGACCGTAGTTCTGCTTACAGTGCATGCACTCAACTGTCTCTTGTTGGGTTGAGAGACTAACTGACAAGGTATCATACCATGGCGCCACCTATGCGCTATAGTGCACCACAACGCCACTATGCGCTCAGTATTAGAACTTAATGACTGTACCACGTATACAAACAAATCACTTCACTAGGTATAGCAGGGAAGAAAAGTAGTCCATCCATTTACGTAAACTAGGAAGTATCGCATTTTGCGTTTGATCATTTTCATTAGGTGTTTGTTTAATCAAAATACAGTACTATATTAACAATGAGTGTTTTTACCCACGAACTGAGCTGTCCATGTGGACGTATTCATTATGCATTGTACATGATACTGTCTACAGCACGTTAGCGTACAATATAGAGAATGAAGTTAAATTGAAAAATAATCATAATATGGATATTTAAACACATTTTTTTTTAAACGGTGGCCGCTCATTTCGATACAGGCTTCATTCTAATGTGCTTATTATCGCACTATAGACTGTTGTACCTAATCCCAATTACCAGTTTCGTCCTTCGTACTAGTAGACTAACTCATGTTGAATAATTCTGTACCTTCTCTATAAAAGGGTACCTTACCTACTGTAAATTTAATCTTCAATTCTGCCCGATCCGAAAAGATAAAATTACTCAGACATACTATCTACTGTCCATGTCGTAGGGTCGTAGAAAGGGAGGAAACCACGTTACAGTTAATTACTTAACGAGGACCTTTTATTTAAGTTATTTTAAACAGTTGTATAATATTACGTAGACGTCCAATTCCTAACAGAAATTAATGTTCTCTGAAAAGAGCTAAGTCAGCCCAGTCACTAGCTGGCGAATAAAAGCTGATGGGGGAAACCGAGATACGACGTAGGCAAATGGACGACAGTACCTGTGCGAAAATGATTCAATATTGAAAGCTCTTTCGTCACTGGAAAACGCGAACATATTTTTGGAACGTACTGTTTACTATGACCGTAAGGCTACCATGGCTGTATATGCGATCTTGGATCTAGTAGAAGGGGTGGGAGTGAAGTACATCCAAAAACTCAGGTACAATAAAAATTGAAGTAAAAATAAAATGATGACCCTGTACATGTGACAACGGAGTTTTGTATAATCCCTCTTTATGGTGGTATTATCAAACTCTTTAAGTAGTTTAAAACATAAATAGATTACGTTTTCTTCCTGTGCACAATAAAAGAATTTCTCTTTCTATTCTTCTACAAATATCCGTTTTGCTACGTTCAATGGTTTGGAAACAGACATGTTGATCCCCAGTTACAACTACTTGTCTATTCTGGAACTGCTGCTGTTAAAGTCTGACAAACTGCTGCTTGCAGCATGAAATGGCGACAGCAGCACTAGACTATGCACAAAATAATATGCCTGGCTTAAATCCCAAATCTCTCCGCAATGCATACGAAGAGAAGGCATATGCTACTGTTGATAGTAATTCGTCCGTCGCACGAGGACGTTAAGCCTGACGGCCTTATTGCTATTCGATAGGAGTAGGCTGCGTGCCGGTACCAGTTTTCATCTTCACCACCATCCTCAATCATTCTCTGCACTGCACTTAGCCTACATGAACACTTACATTATGCACTCACCCTACAGTGGTTTCAGAACAAGAAGGCATATGGCCTTAGAGCGTATTCCGAATCTCAGCGCTGAGCAATCTGATGGCATCACGCTGTTCCGAATTTCAACGATGACGTCACTGATGCTCCACCGGTGTCGCACTGATTCCATCAGCTTGCAGAGGTGGTGGCAGTCTCCATCAGCCGCCATCAGTGAATCTGATTGGTTCTTGTATAGAGCGGGAATTAGCAGACGAATGACATCGTGCACTGTTGTGTCATGGCGGTGTGTTCTGCTTTAGTTCTGCTGTATTGTTTGTAATGAGCACAAAGTAAAAACAATATGTTAATGGCTTATGAGCGAACATGTCAACGGACCAGTTATTACTGCCGATTCAAGAAATAAATTGTTTATACTCTCTTACCTTTGAACGAGATGGCAGTACGGAAATTTCGCAAAATCTTGCTAGTGTAGCACAGACAACTTGTACAACCGGCATGACAGCAATCGAACCTTCCAGAAGTTTTGTTCCTATTTCGCTGCAGCATGGCGTCATTGTTGTCCATAGGTCCGGTGAGATTCGGAATACGGTGTATGCCAATTGAATGCTAGCAGCAGTACGACGTTGTCAGAGTTGTCACAAGGGTGCACGGTGCACGAGACGTGGAAGACAGAGACAACAGATAAGGACATAAAATATCAGTTGCAACTCGCTGCAGCGAGCGGGTGGGTCGAGATCTGTTCCTTCTGTGTGTGTGATATTTAAATATAATTACTCTTACTGAAGTAATTTTCACCCCAATTTTTATTACTTTTACGCCTCACAGATGAGTAGATCTTGGAGTCACCAACTTGCGAAAGAGAGTGACATATGTAGAAATTTACTTTGCTAATGTCTCAGAAAGAATGTCTTATTTCTGTCTCAGACTTCTTTGTACACCAAAGCTGAATTTATTATTGTTTATTTCTCCAAAGAAAAGAAGAGACACAGTTTGTTTTTAGGGTCAGCCTACGAATCTAGCGATAATAAAACGTAAACATAACTGCAGATACGTAATTCAGTATTGATATTGAAGTTGAAAAGTATTTTATTTTTTCTCAGTTAAATGAAGCCTATATAATTTAATTTAATTTAATTCTCTGGCTTATACACACCTAGGGGCCTAGGGTTCTATATTCTGGTTACGAATCTGGCTATAATGCAACGTAATCATATCATAATGTGCATTCATACATAACTCAGTACTCATAGTGAAACTGTAGATTATTTTATTTTTCTCTGTTAAACTAAGTCTATCTACTTTTATTTTATTATCTAATTTTTAAGTATGTAGAGATCCAGGGTTTCATATTCTGGCTAAGTATCCGGCTATAAAAATATAATGAATGAATGAAGTGCATTTATTGATACACAATTATACAAATTCATACACACAAGATCCTTCGCACGAGCCCATGTCGCCATTCTTGCAACAAATGTGCACAGTTTGAAACTTCAAAGAAAGCAAAAATAATACTACTAATAATAAAATAGAAAACAACAGTTATTATTATTATTATTATTACAGTTATCATTAATTATCACAATTACAACTAATCTAACTTCATACCAAATTTCGCAAAAATAATAAAAATAAAATATATAGAAGATATGAAAGGAAAAATAACACACAGTGAAACATATATATATATATATATATATATATATATATATATATATATAAACAACTCAATTCAATTCCTTATTGAAACTGCAACAAATAACGCAAGGGGGGCGAGAATATGTCCTCTATGCATATAGCACCACAAAAAGAAAGTCATGGGCGTGAAATCCGGCCACCAATACACCGACGATGTTAGTATCTATTTAAGAAGTTTGAACAGGTCTTGTTCTGTGTGCTGGATGACCATCGAGTTGGAAGATAATATTGGCTCATATATTAAGAGAGACATCATCGAGTAACACATCCAAATGCTGGGTCACAAAGGCCGAATACACTGCGCCGTTGCTGTGTTCATCGATAAAACAGACCCAATAATCTGGTCTTTATGATACCTCTCGTATCAGTGATGAAAAAATGGTCTTGAATGCGCACAATATGGATTGGCGTCTACGTAGTGGTGTTCGTTGCGACGGTTGATATTTTCCTCACTTCCGATTGTGCATTCATCTGTCCATAAAATTTGTCTTAAGAAGTTTTGATCGTCAATATCTAATTAAAAGATAAGAAAACTAGAAAAATGTAATTCCAAAAAATGCTATATTGTAATTGTGGTAATGATTTGGAATCCTACTTACAGAGACATACCGGTACATCAGTAGTGGAATTACCTAATAGTGCTATGACGACAGTGACTATTACACCAGCTGAAGATGATTATGTTTCCGTCCGTGTATTAAATATTCCACCGGAAGTTCCCAATGATAGGATTCGTAATACTTTACAAAATTTTGGAAAAGTGCTTCAAATAGAAAATGAAAAATGATCTCACAGATATCGTTATAAAATAGATACTGGTATACGGGTAATGCAAATGGTGATCAAACAATCTATTGCGACGAATCTTGTAATTGCCAATTATGAAGCCTACATTACTTAACCTGGGCAAGAACAAACTTGTGCTTCATGTGGTAGTTGCACTCATCTTCGGCATACTTGTCCCAATAGAAGTGTGAAAATGCCGACAAATACTGTACCTCGTACGCAATTGACATTTAGTAACATAGTCCAGCCACATATAAATGTAAATACTGACGTGAGTGCAGATGTCATCTCAGCCTAAACATAAGATGTACCTGGGCCATCTAAAATGTCTACAAGATTAGTGAACGCTGATAATCAAAATAAACCAGTGAAAACAAACCCGAAAATGAATTGCATGCATTTACAGCCAAACCAGTAGGTAAAGATGTAAAAAACAGAGTCACGACAACATTAGACGTGGATAAATCGCAGACAGATACTGGGACTATACCACAACCAATACCTGATTCGGACACTGATTCAGCTGAAGAACTTCCTTCAGCTGATATGCATGGAAAGCAGAAAACAGATAATGACACCAGAGGACCAGAAACGCAAATGGAAACACAGTTGAATAAACTCTGCCATAGGAAATACGCCTACGAAGAAACAAGACAAGTGTTTCAACATCTAACAACATGAAAGAGTCCGGCGACTTGAGCAATTCTCCTGATAATGTCCAAAACATCAGTAGCCTACAGTCCGGTTTGATACCAACATCCACCCCGAAGAACCTGCAGCATACGGAGGATTGGTATCAACAAATGGAGCAGGATGACACGACAAACACACAGTCTGTAGACAAAGAATAGGAATATGTAAAGAAAACCAGACACCGCACACATCCTTATAAGGGGGAAGGTAGTAAATTGGGTTTCCCTCTGTTACGACACACTGAGTAATTTAACTGTGTTTACATCTCATGAACAAACCATGCCGGGTGTTGTATTTACCATACTTAAGTATTTAAATGGACTCAATCTGTGTACAATAGTTGTCAAATTAAGTTCTGTATATAAAGTACAAAAGAGTAGAGATATTGTAGATTATTGTTATAATATTGTATATATTTTTTTGCAGAAGAATATGTTACTTGCTATTCTTATTTTACAAATGTCACTTGTATCTATAGTGGGAACACTAAATTTTCACGGGAATTCTTCTCCTGTTAAAATGAAATTGCTTAATATTTTCTTACGAACAAATGATGTCGATGTGCTCTTCCTCCAGGAAGTTAAAACAAATGATTTCTCAGCGATCTTTGGTTATACAGCTTATGTAAATATTGGGTCAGAATCTTTAGGGACTGCTATTTTAACGAGCAACGGGATTGATCTTCACTCTGTTGAAAAACTTCCATCCGGGAAATTTATCAGTGGTATTTATAAAGACTATATGTTTTTAAATTTATATGCACATTCAGGGTTTAATAAAACGAAGGCTTGTAACTTGTTCTTTGCCCAAGATATGTCATATCTTCTTCGGTCCCTAACAAAATTTTTAATCATGGGTGGAGACTATTGTGTTTTAAGACCAGTAGATACGACAGGGCATTTTCTTCCCAGTAATAGTTTACAGACATTAGTGACTGACTTTAAATTTTCAGACGCTTGGACACTAAAAACAATACGGTTATATATACTTTTTTCACTGGGAATTCGGCCTCTAGATTAGACAGAATGTATGTAACCCCGTTATTAACATCACACATTAGTTCGATAGAAACAGTTCCGGTTTCTATTTCCGACCACTCTGCTGTGTTATTACATATTCGTTTAGATGTTCCTTGTCCTGTATTTGAAAGGTCATATTGGAAGTTAAATGTTTCCTGCCTTAGTGATAAATCATTGCAGCAAAACTTTGTAGAACAATGGCATCAATGGCTGCCATGGCAAACTAAATATTATGACTTAGTGGATTGGTGAGAATTTTATGTTACACCAAAGATTCGTACGTTTTTCAAACAATATACCTACCTTAAGTACCAGGATGAGGAATGACTGATTAATTTTTATTATCGTTGTATATTAGAAGTTCAAAGTAATTATATACCTACTCCTGAGAGTAAGAAAATGATATCCAGATGTCAAGCTAAGATATTGTCTGTTTATCGAAAACGTATGCAGGGCCTTATGGTTAGGAGTAGGGAAACGAATTGCACTAACAATGAAAGAAGTAACTTATATTTTCTGTCCAAAGTAGTCAAACGACGTCAACAAAACGATTCTTTCGATAGCAAATAGAGCAGGCCAGATTGTTATAAATAAATCTGAAATATGTAAAACAATGAAAGAACATTATAATGATATTTTTGTAGAACATAAACAATTAAATGGGTCTATTTCTAACTTGAAGCTACCGGCACAGAAACAGATTTCAGAAACTGAGAATAAAAAATTAAGAAGTACTGTAACACAAAAGGAAATTTTTTGCAGCTTTACAGCAAGGGAAAAGATCTAAAACATCAGGAGAGGATGAGATACCCCATGAGTATTTAGCGGCTTTTTGGGAGTGTATAGGACCCACCCTGACAAAAATTTTTAATCAAACGTTATGCAAAAATAACTAGGTCCCTCTCAAAGACGTGGAATTATAGTACTTATTCACAAAGGAGGGGCTAAAACGGAAATTAATAATTATAGACCGATATCTTTGTTAATATATTGTAAATTTTTATACTGAACAACAATGAACTGTTAATCTTAACTAATATTCACAAAGCACTATTTACAACACAGAACTGTCAGTTCTCAGTTCACAGCTCGTTTGTCTTGGCTAGTTCTTCTGACTCAGTCACTCGCGTTCACAGAATCTCGAACCCCAGACCTGCAGAGACCATCCGCTTAACTTCGAACTCAGGTCTCCCAACTGCGGTCCACTGCACTCGAACTCCGGGCTTCAGGCTCCACAGTTACGGACACAATTCAAGTCGCGCTCTGGTCTCGAAGCTGGCTTCACTGCTACACAAGACTAACTCGCTTACTGTCCTAATCTGCCTGTAACAACACTGGCTTTCTGACTGACTGACTGACTGACTGACTGACTGACTGACTGACTGACTGACTGACTGATGACGTTTACTTGCGTCTTCTCTTTTATAACCAAACTATAGTTTCTGGAGAGTTCGCGAAAGATTCCACTCTCGAATCATCCGGATATCTCTCTTCTCTGCCGCAGTCGCTCTTTCCCCTTTCTCCCCACAGCACATGCCCTAGGAAGCAGATGCGCGCGCAACCTGTCCTTCAGGATGGCCGACTTAGCCCTTCCTTCTCACATGGCTGTCACAATATGATTACAAACTACTTGGAAGGGTTTTAACAAATAGAATTAAACCTCTGCTTTCGGATGTTATACACCCCTCTCAAAATTGTGCAGTAACTGGGAGATCAATATTTTACGTAGTATGTCAATTAAGAGACGTTGTAGCATCTAGTCTACATGGTAAATCCCAAGGATATCTCGTTTCCTTAGATTTCCGACGTGCCTTTGACTGTGTTAGTCTTTGAAGTCTTAGCTTGGCATGGGCTCAATCCAACATTTATTGGTTATTTCAGATGTCTCTATACTGATATTAGTGCTGTTATACAAATTAATGGGTGTCTTACTGCTGCTTTACCTATTACCAGATCTATTAGACAGGGATGCCCGGCTTCTATGATTCTATTTGCCCTTGCACTAAATCCGCTCCTATATTTATTACTAGACTTCGTTGAATTTCCACACGCAGCATGCAATCAAGTTGCCGATGTACGGTAGTATAGAAGAGGTGAGCGACCTCCCGGTCTCGTAGTATAAGCAGTTCATGTTAAGAGATGTGACCGGTCCAAGTAGATAGAGCGGCTACAGCTAATGTATATTATGTAAGCACTTGTTTTTACATTACTGTGGTTAGAATAGTCAAAGCTTAACATTTTTTCAGAGCAGACAAGAATTCAATCAAACATACCACAATGAGAGTGTTGCTGTTTTTTTATTATTTTATTGGGTTATTTTACGACGCTGTATCAACATCTAGGTTATTTAGCGTCTGAATGATATGAAGGTGATAATGCCGGTGAAATGAGTCCGGGGTCCAGCATCGAAAGTTACCCAGCATTTCCTCGTATTGGGTTGAGGAAAAAACCCGGAAAAAACCTCAACCAGGTAACTTGTCCCGACCGGGATTCGAACCCGGGCCACCTGGTTTCGCAGCCAGACGCGCTGACCGTTACTCCACAAGTGTGGACGAGTGTTGCTGTTCCAAATAATTGCCCCTGGAATACCCTTACCCCCGCAGCTAGTCTTGACCCGTTGGAAGACGTGGTTGAATGCTGGTAATTATTATGCAGAATATTACGGAAAAATAATGGAAGTAATTGATGCATTGGATAGCACAGACAGTTCCGCTGTTGCAGCTGTAAAATCATTGCCTTCTGAACAGCTATTGGAAGATATTCTGTTCATTGATTCTAATTTTAAAATCGTGTCCAAAAGCATCATCCTATTACAATCGTCCAAACTATAACTCTAAGAAGCCCTTAATATAGTGTATAAAGAATCAAAAACCATTATCCAAAATAACAATTCACTAATTTCAGAAAAAGTGAAATGTAAGTTGAGAAACATTATTGCTAAAAATTCTGCCTATTTACAACTTCGTATTATAAATGATGTACTATCAGGTCACGACAAGACTTCTGAAATTGATGTACTAAAAATTAGTGACTTTCCGTTCTTCAAATATGCACCTATTGCATCGTGTGATGTTGAACGTACATTTTCCCAATATAAAAACTGTTTGAGTGACCATCGGAGGAGGTTCACTTTGCAGTCGCTCAAAATGTACATAACACTTCACTGTACTTAAGAGTTAATATATTTCACTACAAAATAATTGCGTATTTACATGTTTAGACATTTCCTACTTCAATGATCATTTTTTATATTTCTTGAATGCAGGATACAGGCTTTACTGTAACCGCAGTACTGCTCAGTGTTTACATTAGAGGCATACTCCATCCGTCGCACGTCCCCTTCTCATACAGTCTATACCGCGTGCGTAGTAAACCTTACGATTCTCGTGGCAATTCCACGAAGTCTATTTATTACATAAAAATCGTTCAGGATACAGGATCGGGAATTCTAGGCTAGTAGCTACAGCGCATGCTGATGATGTAAGTGTAATTATAAATAATGACGAGGATAAAGCTCAACTGGGGGAAGTATTGAAACCCTTTGTAGCAGTATCAGGGTTAGAAACCAATGAAAGGAAATCGACTGCCTTGCCCATTGGAGTATGGGCAGAGAAACCAAGTTTTCAAACTATAAAAATTGTTGATCAACAAAAAATACTTGGTATATATTATCATCGTCTTCCCAATACTATGCATAGTATAAATTGGAGTAAGGTTGTCCAAAAAATAAAAAGGCTTACACTGATATATAAATGGAGGGATTTCTGTCTTTGTGAAATAGTATTATTTATTCATACTTTTATTTTATCTGCCTTACGGTATTTGGCACAAGTATTTCCAATTACGGTGAGTCATAGCAGACAAATTACAAGCGTCATGTTATGGTATTTATGAAAAGGATATACAGGGTGTCCATCATGAACCTGACACATTTGAAATTGCTGTATAATTCATGCTGCTTGGGGTAAAAAGAAAAGAATGCATGCAATATCAAGAGTGACTCACCAATTTTTATTAAGAAAATCAGTACACCTCAACATGAGATCCTCTCGTTGCACGAAGAAAATCTAGCCTGAATTCAATTTCCTGCCAGGTCTTCTGAAGCATCTCGGGCATAACGGAATTGACGGCATCTCTTATGCGGCCGCGTAGCTGTTGAAGATCACGAATTTTGTGGCCTGTATACACTTTGTTCTTGACATATCCCCACAAGAAAAAGTCTAGAGGGGTAATATCCGGTGATCGAGGTGGCCATCTTGTCGGTCTATCACGCCCAATCCAGCGACCGGGAAATTGTGTGTCCAGAAATTCTCGAACGATCAGTCTCCAATGTGGTGGGACGCCGTTCTGTTGAAAGATGATGTTCGGCTGCAAATGCAGTAACTGAGGCACAACTCTGTAACACGCGCCGAAAGTTGCGTTGCACTTGAATCACCGAATTTGTTTCAGCATACCACCAGATCGCTTGTACTCGCTCTTGCGCTGTCGCCATTTTGACTTAAGCTACCGCAGCGCGGGCTTTTAAAAATAGCCAACGAAATTTCCACAGTTTCTCTACATATTGCAATGCATGTTACCAACTTATTTCCATTCATTGATTTTTGGCAGCCAAATGAAATGTGTCAGGTTCATGGTGGACACACTGTATATTTAAAGTAGGTACTACTATCCACCTTGTATCGTGCTACTGACGAAGGTGGGTTAGGTTGATGGAATGTAACTAAAAAATGTATCACATTATTTCTTTATCGAAATCATATTCTTCAAAATAATACAGACACAATATCAGCGGTGTGGTTTCAACAGTGGAGACAAAAGGTCGACCTTAGGAATCCACCCGATTTACGAAACATACCTTCCATGTTGAAATATTCAAGAATATATATATGCAGGAAGGGAGTTACATAAATATGTTGGATGTGGGAAATGCTTATCCTACAAAATGGGAAATATATGCACACCTACAACAATATGGGGAGATGGTAACAATGCGGGTAGTCAACATCCTTCCTGTAGGAGTTAATCTAGTGCAATTGTGGGAAAATATCACGAATAAAATACTAGATGCTCCGGTCAAATCATCGTGGTACTTAGTTATTCACGATTTAGTAGCCAGCAGATAAGGGCGTTATAGAATAAAATTGTTTAATGATCCAAATTGCGAATTTTGTGGTAAACCTGAAACTTTGACTCACATTTTTGGACGATGAACCAGAACACATGCTATTTGGCAACGTATGGAATACTATTTATAGGGATTGAAGATTGATCGATACCCGTGGTTTAGTCCTTATATCCTAAGGAGGCCAGATTTTAAAGTAGTCTCTAAGTTTAAACAGGGCGCTTGTATCTGGATTCTCGAAAACACGGTGCATTATACTTTACAAAATGAAATATGTGATTGTGATGGGTATGAATTGTACAGCTGTAAAAAAAAAAAAAAAAAAAAAAAGTGGCCGCACTCGTGAACAGCGAATATTTTCAAAGTCCACGTCGGGTCGCGGCGATGTTACACGATGCATGTGCTTGTACAAGCAGTTCCGGAACTATGAAATTTTCCATATCTGCTTCTAACAGACCAGCGGTAGAGTTATTGTTTAATGATTCAAAGGTTCTGGGTTCGCGCTTTCTTCAATTTTTCATTTTATTTTTTAATCGCTCTTTAGCGATGTAAATGATATTCAAATTATCATTTATATCCAGTTATCGTTCTTGATGGATATCACGTTATTTATATTTTGTTATCGTTCTTTAATGATATGAATAAAATTCAAGTCATCATTTGTATTCTGTTATCGTTTTACAAGGATATGAATAATAATTATTACTATTGTAGCTACAGTATCTCCAATGGGGGTTAGCCCTATTTTACATATGTATGTTAGGGCTATAGTTTTATACACAAAAAAAGATAAGCATAAAGAGAAATGGAAAAGAAAATTAAATTAGCTTACGCGATGTAAACAAAACATAAACAATCCGTTAATTAGGCATTGCGATTGCAAAACAAATATCAGTTATCAATTTGAAACATACAAAAACATTAACAACACGCATACGTAACACTTCTATAACACAAATATGCAGCTTACCGTACCATACATCATAAATTAATACACAATAGTCACACAAACACAATCAAACTATAATTATGACATTGCGACGACATCAAGCATCCCATAACTGACTCACATACACAACAAATCAAGCATCCGTTGCAACACATACACTTCAACATAGTAACCACGCTTTTAAAAGTTACAACTTTGGCTCCAAGAAGAATAAATAGGACACTGTTACTAATTACTATTCTTCTACAATTTCTTGAATACATCTGTAATAAATCTGTGAAATTCCGATATGATTGATATTCACGTTTTTTTTATATTGTTATCGTTCTTTAGCGATATAAATAATATTCAAGTTATCATTTGTATTCTGTTTTCCTTCATTACCATTATAAAATAATATTCAAGTTTTTTATATTGTTATTGTTCTTTCGCAATATAAATAATCTGCATTTTATGTAAGTAATTATTACAACCCAAACAACCATCTTTCTTTGTAAAATAGGTTATTTTATTTAGATAATTAAATACGTATTATATAATATCTTATATTAGTTAAACAAACCGATATTTAACATTTATATTCTGTTATCGTTTTTTAGTGTGACTGTATAAATAATGTTCAAGTATTTATATTGTAATCGTTCTTCAGCGATATAAATAACATAAATTTAATATTAGGTTTGGAAAAATCCAGTTGCATAATACTGCTATTAGTTTTTTTTTTTTTTGTATTGTTACATTATACTATCTTGAACCACAATAAAATGAAAAGAAGTAACGAGGAATTGAACCTGAGACGTTGACATCTAAATTCCGACGTTCGTCCGCTGAGCCACGAGGTCAAAATGTGGAAACATTTTCAGAAAAATTGGCCCAATCACACTCTAAGATTTTCTGATCATTCGTAGAAGCTAGTCCAGGATGCGAGGGGCAAAGGCTAATTGAGATTTCCCGGTCTCTGATCGGGTCAAACATCCTGATAGAATTAATATTTAACTCTTGCCATGACTTTCGGTGAAGTCCGGAGGGCCCAATTAGTCAAATCCACTCTCCTCATCTACACGCTTGGGCCCCCTGGAATTTAATAAGATTGGAAAGAGATAGTGGTGTGCGGAAAGCAACGGGATGTTACCGCACTTAGACCTATCCTTCCCAAGAAAAGCTGCAAACATGAACAAAGGAAGCTTTTAATAGAAGAAGAAGGATCTTCTGCGGACCTCTGGAAAAAGAACTAAGGAAGAGACTAGTGAAGTGTGGAGTGTGGCCTTTTATGGGGAAGGAACATGGACATTACGACGAAATGAAGAGAAACGAATTGAAGCATTTGAAATGTGGATGTGGAGAAGTACGGTGCGTGTGAAGTGGACAGACAGAATAAGAAATAAAATTGTGTTTGAAAAAGTGAGTGAAGAAAGAATGATGCTGAAACTGATTAGAAAGAGAAAAAGGAATTGATTTGGTCTCAGGTTGAAAATAAAAATAGACGACATTAGGATATGTGGATCATATGAAGAAACTAAGAGGAAGGTAGAAAATGGGAAAGATTGGAGATTGCTGGGATTGCAATGAAAGACCTGCCCATGGACAGAACACTTATGTATGTATGTTCAGAATGCCTGGAATATCGTGTCTAAGAACAGTCGCTATTTGCAAAGACTAGTCAATTCCATGCCCACTCGACTACAAGATGATCGAGATAAGAGGATGATAGACTAAATATTGAATTGTGGCTTTTTGTTTTCTTTTTGAACGCTTAATTGTTTGAATGTTTTAAGGCCGACGGCAGTAGCCTAAATTTGTTTTGTTTATGCCACGAAAAATATTTTTTATTGAGAATAAAATCTTTTTTCTTTCCATTTGCAGCCACAATATCATAATGATAAAGTAACGGCATAATATATTAATGAACCTGATGTTAATTACTAAAATAATCGTAAAAGAGAAAGGAGCCATTATGTATAGTTTGTCTCTCTCAAAAACAGAACAAAAAAGAACATAAAAAGCACGAGGTTGTAGTGGAACGCAGGACCTCATGAATAACAGGCCTGAACGCTACCATTATGCTATCGAATAACACACAGAATACTTCAATTATAACTGTAGATATCAGGCAACGTGGTCCAACAACATGTAACATCGCCTGTCTCCGAATTGAAGCGAAGATACCCGAAGGGAACTTTGTTTCAGGAGAGCGGCCACTTTTTCTTTTGAGAGCTGTACAGCTGTCAAAAAAAAAGTGGCCGCACTCATGAACAGCGAATATTATCAAAGTCCACGTCGGGTCGCGGCGATGTTACACGATGCATGTGCTTGTACAAGCAGTTCCGGAACTATGAAATTTTCCATATCTGCTTCTAACAGACCAGCGGTAGAGTTCTTGTTTAATGATTCAAAGGTTCTGGGTTCGCGCATTCTTCAATTTTTCATTTTCTTTTTTAATCGCTCTTTAGCGATGTAAATGATATTCAAATTATCATTTATATCCTGTTAACGTTCTTGATGGATATCACGTTATTTATATTTTGTTATCGTTCTTTAGAGATATGAATAAAATTCAAGTCATCATTTGTATTCTGTTATCGTTTTACAAGGATATGAATAATAATTATTACTATTGTAGCTACAGTATCTCCAATGGGGGTTAGCCCTATTTTACATATGTATGTTAGGGCTATAGTTTTATACACAAAAAAAGATAAGCATAAAGAGAAATGGAAAAGAAAATTAAATTAGCTTACGCGATGTAAACAAAACATAAACAATCCGTAAATTAGGCATTGCGATTGCAAAACAAATATCAGTTATCAATTTGAAACATACAAAAACATTAACAACACACATACGTAACACTTCTATAACACAAATATGCAGCTTTCCGTACCATACATCATAAATTAATTCTCAATAGTCACACAAACACAATCAAACTATAATTATGACATTGCGACGACATCAAACATCCCATAACTGACTCACATACATAACAAATCAAGCATCCGTTGCAACACATACACTTCAACATAGTAACCACACTTTTAAAAGTTACAAATTTGGCTCCAAGAAGAATAAATAGGACACTGTTACTAACTACTATTCTTCTACAATTTCTTGAATACATCTGTAATAAATCTGTGAAATTCCTATATGAATGATATTCACGTTTTTTTATATTGTTATCGTTCTTTAGCGATATAAATAATATTCAAGTTATCATTTGTATTCTGTTTTCCTTCATTACCATTATAAAATAATATTCAAGTTTTTTATATTGTTATTGTTCTTTCGCAATATAAATAATCTGCATTTTATGTAAGTAATTATTATAACCAAAACAACCATCTTTCTTTGTAAAATAGGTTATTTTATTTAGATAATTAAATACGTATTATATAATATCTTATATTAATTAAACAAACCGATATTTATCATTTATATTCTGTTATCGTTTTTAGTGTGACTGTATAAATAATATTCAAGTATTGATATTGTAATCGTTCTTCAGCGATATAAATAACATAAATTTAATATTAGGTTTGGAAAAATCCAGTTGCATAATACTGCTATTAGTTTTTTTTTTTTTTGTATTGTTACATTATACTATCTTGAACCACAATAAAATGAAAAGAAGTAACGAGGAATTGAACCTGAGACGTTGACATCTAAATTCCGACGTTCGTCCGCTGAGCCACGAGGTCAAAATGTGGAAACATTTTCAGAAAAATTGGCCCAATCACACTCTAAGATTTTCTGATCATTCGTAGAAGCTAGTCCAGGATGCGAGGGGCAAAGGCTAATTGAGATTTCCCGGTCTCTGATCGGGTCAAACATCCTGATAGAATTAATATTTAACTCTTGCCATGACTTTCGGTGAAGTCCGGAGGGCCCAATTAGTCAAATCCACTCTCCTCATCTACACGCTTGGGCCCCCTGGAATTTAATAAGATTGGAAAGAGATAGTGGTGTGCGGAAAGCAACGGGATGTTACCGCACTTAGACCTATCCTTCCCAAGAAAAGCTGCAAACATGAACAAAGGAAGCTTTTAATAGAAGAAGAAGGATCTTCTGCGGACCTCTGGAAAAAGAACTAAGGAAGAGACTAGTGAAGTGTGGAGTGTGGCCTTTTATGGGGAAGGAACATGGACATTACGACGAAATGAAGAGAAACGAATTGAAGCATTTGAAATGTGGATGTGGAGAAGAACGGTGCGTGTGAAGTGGACAGACAGAATAAGAAATAAAATTGTGTTTGAAAAAGTGAGTGAAGAAAGAATGATGCTGAAACTGATTAGAAAGAGAAAAAGGAATTGGTTTGGTCTCAGGTTGAAAATAAAAATAGACGACATTAGGATATGTGGATCATATGAAGAAACTAAGAGGAAGGTAGAAAATGGGAAAGATTGGAGATTGCTGGGTTTGCAATGAAAGACCTGGCCATGGACAGAACACTTATGCATGTATGTTCAGAATGCCTGGAATATCGTGTCTAAGAACAGTCGCTATTTGCAAAGACTAGTCAATTCCATGCCCACTCGACTACAAGATGATCGAGATAAGAGGATGATAGACTAAATATTGACTTGTGGCTTTTTGTTTTCTTTTTGAACGCTTAATTGTTTGAATGTTTTAAGGCCGACGGCAGTAGCCTAAATTTGTTTTGTTTATGCCACGAAAAATATTTTTATTGAGAATAAAATCTTTTTTCTTTCCATTTGCAGCCACAATATCATAATGATAAAGTAATGGCATAATATATTAATGAACCTGATGTTAATTACTAAAATAATCGTAAAAGAGAAAGGAGCCATTATGTATAGTTTGTCTCTCTCAAAAACAGAACAAAAAAGAACATAAAAAGCACGAGGTTGTAGTGGAACGCAGGACCTCATGAATAACAGGCCTGAACGCTACCATTATGCTATCGAATAACACACAGAATACTTCAATTATAACTGTAGATATCAGGCAACGTGGTCCAACAACATGTAACATCGCCTGTCTCCGAATTGAAGCGAAGATACCCGAAGGGAACTTTGTTTCAGGAGAGCGGCCACTTTTTCTTTTGAGAGCTGTACAGCTGTCAAAAAAAAAGTGGCCGCACTCATGAACAGCGAATATTATCAAAGTCCACGTCGGGTCGCGGCGATGTTACACGATGCATGTGCTTGTACAAGCAGTTCCGGAACTATGAAATTTTCCATATCTGCTTCTAACAGACCAGCGGTAGAGTTCTTGTTTAATGATTCAAAGGTTCTGGGTTCGCGCATTCTTCAATTTTTCATTTTCTTTTTTAATCGCTCTTTAGCGATGTAAATGATATTCAAATTATCATTTATATCCTGTTAACGTTCTTGATGGATATCACGTTATTTATATTTTGTTATCGTTCTTTAGAGATATGAATAAAATTCAAGTCATCATTTGTATTCTGTTATCGTTTTACAAGGATATGAATAATAATTATTACTATTGTAGCTACAGTATCTCCAATGGGGGTTAGCCCTATTTTACATATGTATGTTAGGGCTATAGTTTTATACACAAAAAAAGATAAGCATAAAGAGAAATGGAAAAGAAAATTAAATTAGCTTACGCGATGTAAACAAAACATAAACAATCCGTAAATTAGGCATTGCGATTGCAAAACAAATATCAGTTATCAATTTGAAACATACAAAAACATTAACAACACACACACGTAACACTTCTATAACACAAATATGCAGCTTTCCGTACCATACATCATAAATTAATACACAATAGTCACACAAACACAATCAAACTATAATTATGACATTGCGACGACATCAAACATCCCATAACTGACTCACATACATAACAAATCAAGCATCCGTTGCAACACATACACTTCAACATAGTAACCACACTTTTAAAAGTTACAAATTTGGCTCCAAGAAGAATAAATAGGACACTGTTACTAATTACTATTCTTCTACAATTTCTTGAATACATCTGTAATAAATCTGTGAAATTCCGATATGAATGATATTCACGTTTTTTATATTGTTATCGTTCTTTAGCGATATAAATAATATTCAAGTTATCATTTGTATTCTGTTTTCCTTCATTACCATTATAAAATAATATTCAAGTTTTTTATATTGTTATTGTTCTTTCGCAATATAAATAATCTGCATTTTATGTAAGTAATTATTATAACCCAAACAACCATCTTTCTTTGTAAAATAGGTTATTTTATTTAGATAATTAAATACGTATTATATAATATCTTATATTAATTAAACAAACCGATATTTATCATTTATATTCTGTTATCGTTTTTTATTGTGACTGTATAAATAATATTCAAGTATTTATATTGTAATCGTTCTTCAGCGATATAAATAACATAAATTTAATATTAGGTTTGGAAAAATCCAGTTGCATAATACTGCTATTAGTTTTTTTTTTTTGTATTGTTACATTATACTATCTTGAACCACAATAAAATGAAAAGGAGTAACGAGGAATTGAACCTGAGACGTTGACATCTAAATTCCGACGTTCGTCCGCTGAGCCACGAGGTCAAAATGTGGAAACATTTTCAGAAAAATTGGCCCAATCACACTCTAAGATTTTCTGATCATTCGTAGAAGCTAGTCTAGGATGCGGGGGGCAAATGCTAATTGAGATTTCCCGGTCTCTGATCGGGTCAAACATCCTGATAGAATTAATATTTAACCCTTGCCATGACTTTCGGTGAAGTCCGGAGGGCCCAATTAGTCAAATCCACTCTCCTCAGCTCCACGCTTGGGCCCCCTGGAATTTAATAAGATTGGAAAGAGATAGTGGTGTGCGGAAAGCAACGGGATGTTACCGCACTTAGACCTATCCTTCCCAAGAAAAGCTGCAAACATGAACAAAGGAAGCTTTTAATAGAAGAAGAAGGATCTTCTGCGGACCTCTGGAAAAAGAACTAAGGAAGAGACTAGTGAAGTGTGGAGTGTGGCCTTTTATGGGGAAGGAACATGGACATTACGACGAAATGAAGAGAAACGAATTGAAGCATTTGAAATGTGGATGTGGAGAAGAACGGTGCGTGTGAAGTGGACAGACAGAATAAGAAATAAAATTGTGTTTGAAAAAGTGAGTGAAGAAAGAATGATGCTGAAACTGATTAGAAAGATAAAAAGTAACTGGTTTGGTCTCTGGTTGAAAAGAATAATAGACGACATTAGGAAATTTGGATCATATGCGGAGACTAAGAGGAAGGCAAAAAATAGGTAAGATTGGAGATTGCTGGGTTTGCAATGAAAGACCTGCCCATGGACAGAACACTTATGCATGTATGTTCAGAATGCCTGGAATATCGTGTCTAAAAACAGTCGCTATTTGCAAAGACTAGTCATTCCCATGCCCACTCGACTGCAAGATGATCGAGATAAGAGGAAGATAGACTAAATATTGAATTGTGGCTTTTTGTTTGTTTTTTTTTTTTTTTTTTTTTGAACGCTTAACTGTTTGAATGTTTTAAGGCCGACGGCAGTAGCCTAAATTTGTTTTGTTTATGCCACGAAAAATATTTTTATTGAGAATAAAATCTTTTTTCCTTCCATTTGCAGCCACAATATCATAATGATAAAGTCATGGCGTAATATATTAATGAACCTGATGTTAATTACTAAAATAATCGTAAAAGAGAAAGGAGCCATTATGTATAGTTTGTCTCTCTCAAAAACAGAACAAAAAAGAACATAAAAAGCACGAGGTTGTAGTCGAACGCAGGACTTCATGAATAAGAGGACTGAACTCTACCATCATTCTATCGATAACACACAGAATACTTCAATTATAACTGTAGATATCAGGCAACGTGGTCCAACAACATGTAACATCGCCTGTCTCCGAATTGAAGCGAAGATACCCGAAGGGAACTTTGTTTCAGGAGAGCGGCCACTTTTTCTTTTGACAGCTGTGCATGAAACATAAAAAGATTCAAATAAGAGTGAGCAGGAACAATGCAAGAATTATATACTCTCTTTGCTGTATATAGATAAAAATGAGGGGGGAAGTACCTACAAACTTGTATCACAGTATTAGTTTGTATGTAAATACCTATGTATATGATGTATCATAGTATTAGTTTAATGTATATATATGATATGTATTGTATGTAATGTAATGTAGCAGGCGGGGAAAAAAAATATACGCAAATAACAAGGTGGAAAGAAAATACAGTCAAGGAAATCTACGCACTACACAATAATACTGGTAAACGCAATCTTGAAACGAGATGGTCTTGATTTTACTGCATCAACGTAACTACTTAAAGAAATTTAAAACTCTTCCTAGTCTTGAAATAAATTCAGCACCATAATATACGGTGATAATATTTTCGTTACGGCACATACTCCAATCGAACGCAAAGAAACCACACACAGATTGTGCACCAGGCGAAATACTGTAAGCTAGGAAGTCGCTGTGTAGAGATGGCGTTGATATCAGTTTACCAGAAGAAGGCTCTGCCAATAGACATACGAATTCACAGGCTGTTTCAAAAGTCATTAAACTCGAAATATTAACAACTGTAATGTTGTATTACATCAATTGTCTATCATTTGATCGCCACTGATCAGAATAACGTCAACATCGTTTAGTATGTGTACGGATATCAAAGTGAATAGAGAAGTACTAGCGGATACATGCCTGGTATAGGTTGCACAAAATTAACAAACCGACTTCTTACTCACTGGCAGAATTATCTTAGCGGCAATTTAAAATATATCGTAATGAGATGTCTAGCCCAATCACTTGTACCTGCTTATCACGGAATTCTATTACGTCACAGGAGTAATTCGCCTGCCTCCCACGCACACTCATGTCACTGTCGACTTAAACGGCATGTGAGCATAATAACAATGAAGCTATAAAGTTATAATTAACTTAAAATGGTAAAGTAAACAACTTTCGACGTTAATACGTCTATAAATTCGGTCCAGTAGTAGGAGGCCATTCCAGAATGTCGACTAACACATTTTCAGATCAGCTTTGTCGCACCTATAATTCGTAAACTAAAAGACATATTCCAATGAGGTAAACGGCGATCGATAGCCGAAGAAACAATGTATCCAACTTGATCTTAAGTTTGAGAGAGTGACGTCATCTAGCAATACGCGGAAGGAATGAAATTGAGGCAAGAATTGTTGGATCGCACGGCTACCGAGGCAGTGTAACTCGAGAATGCCCAGTGGTAGGACATTCGCAGTGATGTCAAGCTAATTGTAACGCGGCAGGTTAGAATAACAGTTCAACCATCGGCGTAGTTCAGTCGGCTAAAGCGCCTGCCTGCCGATCAGGAATTGGGCTTGGGCACGGGTTCGGTTCCCGCTTCGGCTGATTACCTGATTGGGGTTTTTTTTTCTGACGTTTTCACCAACCGTAAAGTAAATGTCAAAGATTTCAACTCTGGAAACTGTCAGCCCTATTCCTTAAGTAAGAAAACCTAAACCCTCTGGGCGTAAAAACAAACAGCGGACATCCTATCGCCCCTCACGACGCGATGTCAACGTCCTTGTTAACCTATAGATCTAACTTACTGATGCCGATAACACAAATTTTATTATTAATGGTGCAAATCTTAAAACTTCATCTAACATCTGCGAAAGTGTCGAATAAGTGCTTTCAATGTGAGCAAGTTTGATGAAGCAATTAAGCATGAAATCTCACAATTTACATTACGGCCATGTATAGATCCAGAAGGTATTACTCCAATACACCTTGCACCAATCAAATTTGTAATAGCCGCGCAAGTGTTGCTGGGAATAAAATGTTTCCAACAAACCTTGCACCAATGAAATTTGTAATCGGCACGAAAGTATTGCTGGGGATAAAATGTAGCCAAAACATATTGCGCCAATAAAATATTTAGTTTCGGCGCAAGTATTGCTGGGAAGTCAATGTACCCAAAAAACATTGCACCAATCATATTAAGTAATCGCCACGCAGGTGTTGCTGGAAATACAATGTAATCCACATACCTTGCACCAATCAAATATGTTATCGCCGCTCAAGTGTTGCTGGGATTAAAATGTAGTCAACATACATTGGAACAGTCAAATATCGTTGAGCAAGTGTTGTTGCGAATTCACTTCACTTCACTTCACTTCACTTCACTTCACTTCACTTCACTTCACTTCACTTCACTTCACTTCGGGGTTATTTAATGACGCTGCTGCCAGTTGTGCTCCTGCGTCCAATGGTGTCGATAACAACTGGTAATTTTCTCTATCCGTTGTTAACGTGTTGTGATTTTGTTTTATCTTCATCTTTGTTTTTGTGGTAAATTTAAAAAGAGTCCGAAATATGGAAGGAGAGAACAATGGTAGGATATTATCAATATGGAGTGGTCCAGAAGATGTTTGTTTATTGGATGAGAGCAATAAGTTTATCTGATTCGTATTTTGTAAGTGAACATCCAAATAAGCAATGATTCAGTTGTTCCTACTTGACTACAATTGTACTGAGTATTGTCACGTCGAGGTTTTTAAATAAATACGTGGGTGTCTGAGCAGTATGACAAAGCATTCTGAAAAAATTGGAAGTAGCTTTGTTGGGGGATATTGCAGCCTGGCGCAGTGGCGGCTCGCAACCTCAAAAGTTGGTGAAGCTCTTTTATTAAGGGACATGATGTATGACTTACCTATTTTTTTTTGTAGATTAAGTTGATTCGTCTGTCTCTACGAATTGAGAATTTGTCACTGATATCGTCATGAAATGGCTGCTTCTCAATCAGATCATGTAGCAAGTCCTTGTGAATGGAGATGCATGCCAATGATGTTAATCTCGCTTGTGTCATTGAATTGCGAAGTCTTGTCTTTATGCGGTTGAGTGCACAAAAAAACACAAAAACTTCGCTCCACTGCAACGCTTATTGACTGTAATGTCACAATAAGGGAAAAGAGCCTATAGGTTTCTTCAAAACGCATTTGTTTTCTCTTACAAGGTTTAGTGCTTGTATCAGGGGAAATGCGCTGGTACTCATGATCTGTATAGAGAAACTCTAGTTCTGTTTTCAAACGACTTACTTTGAACAAATTTGGGAAAGTCTTTTGTAGAGCGGCAAGAGCATTAGAAGGAAAAATATTAGAATGCTGAAGAAATTTTAAATTACTGGCAAAAGAGCAAAACTGAAGCTGTTCAATATCTTGATATCTAGTGTTAACTTGCATAAATATGACGTCAAGTATTTCAAAAATAATTGTTTGTACTTCTGAAAAAGTTCACCTTCTGATAGCTTAACATTTTTCCGCCCAGAAAATTCACTCCTTCCTTTAGCCTCTTCAAAAAACTGACGAAAACATAATCTGTTTTCACAAAATCCATCCGAGTTCCATGCCAAATTTTTTATTCCAACTAACAAACAGGGCCAAGAAAACAATTTTTCCAAATAAGAACTACTGCACAGCCACTGATACTCACTGTACCACGCACTTTTAAAATGTTTGGTGTAAGATCTTGCTCCTTTCCTTTTCAACTTTTTTTGCCGATATATTAATAACAAGTGTTGGTTTCCCCGCCAACAATTTTTTTTATTTTAGTCGGTTATTTAACGACGCTGTATCAACTATGAGGTTATTTAGCGTCGATGAGATTGGTGATAGCGAGGTGGTATTTGACGAGATGATGCCGAGGATTCGCCACAGATTACCTGACTTTCACCTTACAGTTGGGGAAAACTTCGAAAAAACCTAACCAGGTAATCAGCCCAAGCGGGGATCGAACCCGTGCCCGAGCGCAACTTCTGACCGGCAGGCAAGCGCCTTAATCGACTGAGCCACGCCGGTGTGGTTTCCCCGCTAACAATATATCTCTTTCATCACCTTCAGTCCATCGCGAAAATGGTGTCTGTAACACTCTACACTTTATATCCTTTATAGGATACATTCCTTGTTGTTAATAAAATTATTTGAGTCACCACTTTTAAAAATAATTATAAAACTATCACTAAAAATAAATAACTGCTTAGTTAACTTAATCTTCTAATATATCGTTTTAGCAACAAGAAAACACAGTCACTCTATTCACACGTTTCACAAACTGAAATTAACAGGCACAAAGAAGTGTGAACACTGTGAAAGACAAGGAATTTTATATCATTGTATTCGCGTGCCGTTACTTTCCTTTCAAAAGAGCCAAGCCATGAAGCTATAACGTGTTTGCAGCTACAAGAGAAATGTTTTGTCAGCAATTCAAGTACCTCGCACACAGGTTCTATAGAAATCTTACAAGGGTTCGTTGCCATGGTTACCCGTAAACAAATCCGCAAATTGAGAAGCTCTACCTCTGAAAGAGGGATATAGCTGCAATTGTCACCCTTCCCCACTCTGCGACAAGACTATGGGACTGGTGTTCCATAATGCAGAATACCTAAGTGCAGAACATATCACAACGCTGAACGTAAAAGACAAAATTGATGTGAAATAAAATAGAAATATTAAAATACTTGTAAATAATTGAAGTTACGCTTAGTAAACAGGTGAAGTGCCGCTTCACGAGCTTCACCCGAAAAACCGCCCCTGGCCTGGCGTAAAAATGTCTTTATCCGATTTAGTTTGTAGGTGTCGTTGTTTGGGTTGCCTAGTCTGTTGGCGAGACGATCATGTTGAATTATATCCTCTGGGGGCGTGAGGTGATGTTGCCCTGATCTGCTGCAAGCTTAACGACGATATTAATTTTTTCATTGCCAATAAGCCCCATATGGCTTGGGACCCACACAATGGAGATAGCCTTATTAGTGGACCATATACGCCTTAACATGACTTTAACAAGAATTTCATATATTTGTTGGTGGGTGTTGTATGTTTTTTGAATTGCTTCAATGACGCTCAGGCTGTCGATGTAGATTACTATCGGGAGGTTCAATATATCGAACAAACCTTGCTTCAATCAAATTTGTAATAGCCGCGCAAGTGTTGCTGGGAATGCTATGTATCCAACATACTTTGCACCAGGAGTTGCTTGCTGGATCTTGAGGAGTTTGGACGTGTTTAGTCTGTGTCTACGACAGTATTCAGTGCAGTGGTTAGGGTTATACGCAGAAATGGAGGAGCTCAGGAAGTTAATAGAATATCTTGCGAAAGAGGTGAAACAGGGGTTTGAAAAGTTTAGTGCTACCGGAAAAATTCAAGACCTTGAGACATCTATGCATCATGTGGTTAATAGGCTGGAGTGTCTGGAGAGAAAGGTGGACTATTTGGAGAATCAGATTCGTAGAAACAATATCGTAATATACGGTGTGCATGAAGAGAACAGAGAAAGGTGGGAGGAAACGGAAGATTTAGTTCGGCGTGTCGTGGCACAAATCGGCATCGATCTCGTGGACAGTGACATTGAGAGGGCGCACAGAGTAGGGGGCAGAATGGTGGCAAGCGCCCCATTGTATGTAGACTGGCGCAGTTCAAAATGAAGTGCTGCATCCTTCGGGACAGTGAATACTTGAAAGGAATTGGAATCGTTATCTCCGAAGATTTCAGTGAGAGAGTTCGTCGCGAGAGGGAGTACCTTAAACGACACATTTTTGAGGCGAGACGGCAGGGATGTCATGCTGTGCTTCAGTATGACAAATTAATCATCAACGGCCGAGTGTGGCGTAGGGGAGAGCTGGAGGACATGGACAACCATTCGCAGGAAAAGGAGGAAGTGTCTGGTGTCGAGCCGGAGGTTGATGAGAACGAGGCACGCGCCATGGCGTCCCCCGATAAAGGCTCCAGACCACCGGGAAAGGACGGGCCTGCAGCTGCCAGTACAGAAGCCCCGGGAGGCCGGGCCAGCAGCGTGGGGAATGCGGGTTCGTCACGTCACACTGCGAGGGACAGAGGGCAGAAGACAGTGTGGATGGAACTACCGAATAGAAGGAGATCTCAACGGGTGGCGGAGACGAGAAAAATGAAAACAGGGTCACTGAATGTCAATAGCCATGTCAAACTCTCCTCACAGTTGGGTGCTGGAATATTGAAGAGTTCAAGAGTAAAATAGGTAACACGGACTTTTATGACTTTATGGACGAATTTGACATTTTGTGTATGACTGAAACATGGATGAGTGCTAATGATAAGATACAGCTTAGGAACCATTGTAGTTTCAATGCATGTCGTAGATACAGGGGGAAGAGAGGGCGTTGGCCGGGAGGTGTTAGTATATTCTATAAAATGCATGATTGGATGGAAGTTAGAGAAATTGATATTAGTTTAGGTGTAATATGTGCTAGTATAAGGAGTTGCGCAATGCTAATGATAATTATTGGCTTATACAAACAGCCATCATCATCTAAGTATTGCAACCCGTCCTTCTACGAAGACCTAGCAGACAGAGTGGTAGATCTGCTTGTAAGCTATCTCGATGCGCCATTCTTGTTAATTGGGGATTAGAACTCGAGGATCGGAATAGAAAATATTTCTTTCGGAGATTGGGTGGACGGTGAAAACGAAGTGAGAAAAGCGAATAGATGCAGTAAAGATAAGATGGTTAATGCAGAAGGCAGGGAGCTACTTGCATTTTGTAACGCATTTAACCTTGAGATTCTAAATGGAAAGTATAGGAGAGACGAAAAGGGGGAATTAACGTTTGTTAATGCCAATGGGGGGAGTGCTGTAGATTTTATTATATGCAGCAAAGACGTAATACCTTTAATTAAGGATTTCTGGATAGGAGAAAGATCGGAGTCGCATCATTTCCCAGTTTGTGTGCAGCTAGAAATAATGGACGAGACTAGGCTAACTGGGGATGGATGGAATAAACAGGAGCAGGGAAGATCGATCCCAATCTATAGGTGGAGGGAAGAACATAAGGACGTGTATGTACAGAGATTGGAGGACAGACTGAAGGACCTTGACTCAGTCACGGCAGAACAGATCATGTTAATTATTCAGGAAGCGGTTCTGTAATGGAGTTAAAAGGAAACCGAAAGAAGACACAAGGAACTACTAATTTCTATGACAATGCTTGTAGGAAAGCTAAAAGGGAAATGGATCAAGCATTGCGGGCTTTTAGGCGGTTAGGGGGCGATGAGGAGCGAGAAATATATGTAGCACGTAGGAAGTTGTATAAAGGCATTGTATTCGAAAAAAGACACAATGGGAATGTAACATAGCGGAAGAAATCAGACAGGTCGCAGGACGAGGGAATGAGACGGAGGTATGGAGATCACTGAAGAAATTGCGCAAGGGCCCATATGTGGGAAACAACATCTCGCCAGAGACATGGCAGAGCCACTTCCAGGGGGTATACGAGGGAGGGGGGAATTACGTGGTCTAGACTTCAATTTGCATTCAGTGCTGCACGTACCAGAAATTGATATGTTAGATGGCGAATTTACAACTGACGAGGTGGCGAAAGCTATAAGTAGTTTAAAAAATAACAAAGCTCCGGGTATAGAAGGGATACCTTCTGAATTTCTCAAAGAGTGTATTAATATGCAGGTAACGACAAGTAAAATCACGGACATGTTTAACAAAATCTTTATGGGAGAAAGTTATCCTAGTCAATGGACATTGGCAATTGTATGTCCAATCTACAAAAAGGGAAACGTGTCGGTACCTGATAATTATAGGGGGTGGCGCTTTTATCAACAATGGGAAAAATTTATTGAAAAATTATATTTGAGAGACTGAGGAAGTGGATACTTCAATATGATAGGCTCTCTAAGTTTCAGGCTGGTTTCAGAGAGGGTTACAGTACAACTGATAATATATTTGTTTTGCACACATTAAGGCTAAAAGAAATACAGAAGAAGAGGGGAAAACTGCATTGCGCATTTGTAGATTTTAAAAAAGCATTTGATTCGGTAGAACGTGAAGCATTGTTGTACAAGCTGTGGAAAAAAGGAATGTCGTCGAGAATGATTAAACCTGTATCAGCAATATTTGAGAAGGTGGAGTTCTGTGTAAAGTATGAATGTGACAAAGTTTCGGAAAATGTGGTTACCCGTAAAGGGGTTAGACAAGGTGCATACTCTCACCCCTTCTTTTTAATAAATTCGTAGATGACATACCAGAGATGGTCGATAAAATCGAATCTGAAGCTCCAAATTTAGACGGGATCTCCATACCTGCACTCATATGCAGATGATCTGATTTTGATATCTCGATTAATAAATGGACTGCAACAGGAACTTCACTGCTTGAGAATTATTGTAGCCAGTGGGGCATGAGTGTTAACACAGACTTGACCAAGACAATTACTTTTAAAAACGGATCTGTATATAGTAGGGATGAGACATGGACATACGACGGGCACATACTGGAACATGTGAAACATTTCGTATATTTAGGGGTTACTTTATCCATGAACGGGAGTTGGACTAAGCATGTTGACATAACGAAACGCAAGTTCGGGGTAAAGAGTGCGGAGATATTGAAATTGATCACTAAAGTGCCAGATATTCCTGCAGCAACATTGGAGATAGTATATGGATCTGTGGTTAGGTCATCTATGTTGTATGCGGAAATTTGGGGTTGGGAAAATGCGGGAAAACTAAATAAGGTACAAACGGACTTCCTGAAGCGAATACTTGGAATTGGCAGAAGCACAGCTAACAGCGGAGTGCTAAAGGAGTTTGGGGTTCAAAACGAAGTAATTCATATGAAAGTTAGGGTGATAAAATACTGGTTAAAAATTATATTTGGGGATCAGTCGCTTCTACGGTCGATTTGCTACAAAGTTCAACAAAGACAGGGCTGGGAAAAGGGGTGGATTTATAAACTACAGAGAGGGCTGCATCATATAGGAATGGGATGGGTGTGGGAGAAAGGAGAGAATAACAGGAGGAATGTATGGCGTAATGTGAAGATGCGTTTAATCGATATCGAGAGGCAAGAGATTGAGCTCCAATGTTCGGAAAAATCCTCACTATATTTGCAATCAGATCTCATGCTTAACTGGGGGAGGTGTGACTACATAAATTCTTGTAACAAGGACAGCAGAGGAGGTTTAGCGTGGCTAACATTGGGGGCATGGAAGGGTAATAAAATTGTCAACGAAGAAGGGGAGGTGTCTTTGTCCGCTTTGCAAAGAAAAGGATTCCTATAAGCATATTTTATTACTGTGTGCCGAATTGGAACATGTACGGAGAAAATATTTACCACCCTCGATGCTAAGTCAGAGTAGGAGTTCGCTTGCATGTCTTGACCTCATGGGGAATAGAGAATGGGAACAAAAGACTGGATTGTTCCTCTTGAAGGCGAGGAAGATTAGAACTGCAGCTGTTGAAGGTAGCGACGCGAACTGAGGAAGGGAAAATAGTATCCACCCAACTGTACACTTTTAGGTCTGTTTAGGTTAGGATACATTATATAATGTGTTTTATTGTGCCATATCCATTTTAATGTGTGTGTTGTTTTAGAGAGTAGTTGGATGTAATCATAGGTGGGGGGGGGACCTACAAAGGAGGACTTGTTTCGGGTACAAAGCACGTACGATCAGAAGACCCGTGAATTGGATTTTAGACAAAATTATGATAATATAAAATTTGTATGTATAATATTACTCAATAAATCCATCTATCCATCTACTTTGCATCAATAAACTCTGTAATCGCCGCTCAATCGATGCTGTGAATACAATCAAATATTCTTAGAGAGTATTTGATGCAATGTAACTAAATACCCGGCACCAATCAAATTTGTAATCGCCAATCAAGTGGTCCTGTGAATACAATGTAGCCAACATTCGTTACACCAACTAATTTGCGAGATACCGCAAAACGACTGCTCATATTGTAGCCAATATCCGTTGCACGAATAAAAAGGAGGCCGATCGCGCGATAAATACAAGAATCGATCCTTTGCACCAGGGGCGAATGCTAGTCACGAAAGTTAGGCTTGCTCTTTTATTCATAGGGGAAGATGGGAGGATATAATAATTCATAATTAATAAAAATAATCCGACCCACATAAATAATTTATTTTATAATTATGAAATCATTATGAGTCATGGATCATATTCGCTTATCAGATGTAGAAGTTCGATATAATATAACAAACATGGCCAACAAAACAGTTTATTTTGTTTTTTCTACCCAGCCAACCAATGCACATTGTTGTATTGAGCTGCACTGAACGAGCGCACATATTCTCTATAATGTCTGTCTTCTCTTGAATAGTCCTTCGGGAAAATGGATTTAATAATGAGGTTTCAATAACACACAATTCCGAACTCATTGCAATACTTCAAATTAATGCTTAAGAATTAATAATACTACATGCAGCAGCTAACACATGCATTCCGCTCATACAATTACATTGCACTCGCATATCACAGCACATTCCCGCTGTCAATACTGCTCTGTGTAACGTTAAATAGTCGTTGGTGTAGCTCTTGGACCAGAGCTTCAAACGACACATAACAGAAGCATGTGCGCCTAGGACGGACTAAGGAGGAAGGCACTTGCGCGCGCATCATATTCTCGCTATTTCTTCGTCTTTCCTGTAGCTAAAAGAAACGAGCAAGCGTTGCGATACTTGCGGTGTGCAACCTGCGGATGGTATTATGCCTATACAGTATTCCAGAAATCAAAATAAATTTTAATGTACGTAACGCCATTTTGAGAAATACACATTCTACGAAAATATTGGGCTTGCGCAGCAAGCATAGCATGCCCTGAGAAATCGCCCCTGCTTTGCACCAAACTGTATTTTTCGGTTATTTGCATTAACCGATATGTTTTAGAATTAGGATATAAACTGTAAATTACTTAATTGTGTAAGATAGATATTTAGTTAATACTTTATTATATCTAAGCTCAATCTGCAACATAATGATATTATGTATTACTGTTAGTAGTAGCCAGCTGCGTAGCTCAGTCGGCTGAGGCGCTTGGCTGCCGAACCTGAGTTGAGTTCGACATGGATTCGATTCCCGCTTGGGCTGATTATCAGATTGGGTTTTTTCGAGGTTTTCCCCAACCGTAAGGCGAATATCAGGTAATCTATGGCTAATCCTCGGCCTAATCTCGCAAAATAACGTCTATCACCAATCCCATCGACGTGAAATAAATGCGTAGTTATAGAGCGTCGCTAAATAACTAGGCCTAATTAAAAAATTAAGCTAGTAGGCTATTATTAGGGTTGTTATTGTCTGAATGTGTACTTCACTTATGGCAATGAGGAAGAAAAGGCTTCATGGCATTAAGTCTACCAGAATAAATACATAAATAAATAAATAAATAAATAAATAAATAAATAAATAAATAGGTAGACAGATAAATAAATAAATAAATAAATACATAAATAGGTAGATAAATAGGTAGACAGATAAGTAAGTTAATAAATAAATAAACAAATATAAAAATAAATAAGCAGATAAATAAGTTAATAAAAGAATTAATAATTATATAAGCAAATATACAAATAAATAAACAATAAATAAATTTAAAAATAACTAAATAAATAAAATATGAATAGCGCAAGTTCATACTAAAAAAAATAATAAAAAAATACAGTTTAAACACTCGAAACTTTGTAGACCTATATGAGATATGAAGCAGTTCACAATAGCCTAATAGAAATATGTAGATATTTTGCTCATTCTATCTCAGTAGCCAACAATATAGCACATCATACTGAAATTGCAATTTAAATTTTTTGTACTTATATAAGAAACTGTGCAGAAAGCAAGCAATAAAATTGAATTGTACACAAATGCAACATTGCAGCGGATCATTTGTATGAGCGGAGTAACCACACTTCATATTTGGACGGTGTTATAAAAGAAATGAGTTAACCCACAATAGAATTATAGTTATTCCATTGCAGCTTGTAGCATATATATCCTCAATGTTGTTTATAAGAATTCCATATGACAAGCCTTGAAAAACTTTCATAACCTTCAGATTAACACAGTTAAAGTTAAATTGTTCGTGATGTGGTATTCTTCCAGCGAGTGGGAAATTATGTGACACGGTATTTTCATTATGGAAGTAACAGTGAGTCGTTATGAACTTCATATGAAAATTATACAGGAGAAAAGGTGCAGTCCAACGTGCGAAAGAAGATTCCATTGTCTGCTATTTGATAGGCCTACATAATTTTGATTTTCGTGTAGAGGGAAAAACTAAAATATTATCTACAATCACTTGAATCTCTATTAATTTTCCGCCCTTAACATCGTAGATTGAATTCGTGTAAATGAATAAGCCTACCTAGAGTTGCGGTGTCGTTCATTACCAGAGCCGTATGTTTGGTAGGCTATAATACCGAAACGGGGTTTTATAACCTACATTAAAATACGTAGTATATTGGTAACATTGTTGGATTGGTGACATGAATGCTTGTAAGGGCTATGAACATTATTTTGTTTTGAAAAATGTATATATTCGTCATGAAAATAATATTATGGCTTTTTCGTACATATAGCCTACGTCAAATAAATACAAGTAAACAAATTCTCTTTTACTAATGTAAACATATCAATATTAATAAAAAAATAAAAAGAAATTGAATTGCAATACTTCGCAAGATATTGACTTTGGCTTACACTTTTAATGGAATACAACTACGCTCATTCTCGCAAAATAACGTTAGATACTCTTTTACAATAGATTTCACGAGATCACAGAAAGCAAAATTTAGATATTTTGTACCAATATGTTTTGTTTCAATTAAAAGTTGCAACAATTCGAAAGATCACTTCACCTCTACATCGGACGAAAATTGTGGTCCTTCATTCTCAACTCGTTTTGGTGTATCATCCTCGTAACGGAGATTCCGTTGTACCGAAACTTTTCGGTTGCTGCAGAAGAAAATATGTTCCTAGTTTTTGTGTGGATTCGCCCATGAGTTGACCAGTTGCCCTGACTTTCGGGCGATGATGGGGGTACATTCAGAAGTTTAAATGCCAGAGAACTTATCGGTTTTTGGCACACAATCCCTTACATCAGGTAGAAGGTGAGACATGTTGTGCAGCAACCCATAAACTGTCTCGGGAAAAATTGCCTTTGCTTTCTTTAAATTAGGCTAAGTTAGCATAATTATTCCACTGTCATGACCTAGCACGTTGCTACATCAGTGACGTAGTCGAATGCTTCGTTCTCCTGATTTCCAATCAGAGCCGACCCCTTGTACAGTGGATCCAATAAGTTCTCTCCAGCATGAATGGGCTTAAATGTGAATTCCTTTCTGTTCTTAAGTATGGTATTCCTTGCATACCGTATATAATACGAAAATATGTAAACATAAATAGTATCATTATTACGCAATTATTATTACTACTACTACCACTACTACTGTATTTTTATATTATTTATAATAACTATAATTTTGTACCTAATACTTTTTCATTTTTTAATTTCTTTGTATTACTGGTATGTATACCCAGATCTGATTTCAATACGGCTGCAAGCACAACTTCATAATAATCGAAGGAACCGATATCTACTTTCCTTTCAGTATATTACCTATTCCCTACATTACACTATTAGACCTATACATTCAACCAGAGCTAGTAGCTCTGACAATCCACGATCCGCCACAGCTCCGAGATCGACTCTGACTATTTCTCCGGGCCCCTTCTCCGAGAGGAAAAGCGTACTCCGACGTCACAACTCGACCAGTTGGTAATGACTGCATTACAGCGACCTTCTCTATTGCAGAGGCTATTCAGTGTCCAATTTCAATGTATATGCCCAAAGTACTCTGACAGGTACAGATTTCTTTTACATGTCGGAAATCTTCTGCACGGACGTCCCAGCCTTACTTCCCTCTCAGAGGAAACCATGCTACAGGCTTCAAGCATCGGTCGGATCTGCATATTTTTCATTTCATTTCTTTTCACTTATTATATTCCATATATCTTACATTAGCAATTGAGCTTTAAGATGTGAAACAAGTCAAGATTTCACAAGATTGCAATTTTTTTTGGCAAGATGAAGTGAGCCGAGGATTCGCCGTAGATTACCTGGTATTTGCAACATGATTGGGTAAACCTCGGAAAAAAACCCAATCAGGTAATGAGCCCAAACGGGAATCTAACCCAAGCCCTAGCGCAGCTCCAGATCACCAGGCTACCGAGTCTGCCGACTGAGCTATGTTGGTGGCTCTACAAAAAATATACAGTAGGCTTACATAGCATACAAACATACAAAATGTTTCATCTTTTGAGCTATACATGTATATATTAATGGGTAAAGTTCAGTAAATACGGTAGGCTAGTTGATGTACTAGAAGGAGAAATAATTATTATTCTGCAAAATGTGCTAATCTTCAAATATGAATTCAATCTTTACTGTCAAATTGATATATTTCTCTCCATTCTTACAAAGATACTGAAAGTTATTTCTATCCAAAGAAATTATTATATTTACCCTATATGGAAAATTTCTGCAGACAACGAAAGGCCGTCTCTAATGTAAAAAGCTTATTCGCAACACACGTGGGCCAGTTGAGTAAATTAATCACAAAATAGATGTAATATTAGTATTCCTACTCATCTGTACAGTCTGTATGTGTTCCCATATCATCATCATCATCATCATCACCATCACCATCACCATCACCATCACCATCACCATCACCATCATCATCATCATCATCATCATCATCATCATCATCATCAAGTGATGGTGTGGTCAAGTCACTGTTATTTAATATTAAATGTAGGCGTCATTTAGAATGAGGCTGAACGGCTGTATCTTCGTAGTCAGTGCACTGTTTATTTGTATGTGTTTATTAGAACTGCAAATGGGCAAACACGCGATGGCACTGAGGACATAATTACACAGAATAATTAATTTAATAATAATAATAATAATAATAATAATAATAATAATAACAATAATAATAGTAATAATAATAATAATAATAATATTTTAAAGTAACTAATTACTTAAAGTAAAAGTAATTTGCCATTACAACTTACATACACATACATACATATACATACATACTTGTGCATACATACATACATACATACATGCATTCATACACACATACATGCATTCATACATGCATACATACGTACAGTTTCCCTGGAAAAGGATGAGACGATTGAATATTCTTAAGTCTCAGATGTAAGACACTGCGCATGATCGGAGACCAGAGCACTGATACACAAGATAACGAATATTGAGCTACTTAAATGCAGGCTATTTGGTTTGTTACTAGCATCGTTCCGAAATTCACTTCAAATACTGCAAAAAATATGATAATATTACGTAAATAAAAATATACGTAAATCGTGTAGTTAAATCGACAATGGACTTTCATGACTAGATCGACACTCCGCACACAAAGGAAAGCTTTCGTGTCGTTTCAATAGCTCAGACGCTAAGACTTCTGCCTGTTGTGTAGAAGAGAGCGCGTTCGATTCTTAGTCTACATCAACGATTTTTTTTGTGTAAATAACGTTGAATTAGCTAAGTAACGTTGAAATAGAGTTTTACGAAGTCTTGAGATTAAGTGTTAATGATCACAGACAATACAAAATTACAAGTTATAATATTATAAACGTTAATCTAGTGAATGCGTTTATATACACACACATGTACAATGTAAATGCATATATATTAAAAACTAACAATTAAAATGAAATTAAAAAATATTCCTAAGCCACACAGACAAACTTTTACAAAGGTTTAGAGTCCTTAGGCTATGCCATTTGCTGAGTAATTATTACAATATTTTATTAGTAGCTTTCCCATATGTGTAAGAAATGCACTCGCACAAAACACTTTTTGTTAAAAGTGTGGCTTTGGATTATTTCATTCTCACCCCTTCAGTTGATTTTAACTATTTCATCTACGTGTTTCCAATAGTGTTTAGTTTAATGTGCATTCAATTTTATTCATGTTATGATTGAATGAAAAAGCAATGTTGCAGTTATTGACTAATTACATATATTAATACTAATTATTAAATGCAACTGTTAAGTAACCAATTGTAGTATCTTTTGCAAAATCTTTAATGTTTAAGCTGGCAATAATATTTCTGTACTATATACTATAAGACGTTAAAAGAATTTGCAATAGATTTGGAATCCTCTACTTTATAATCACTTGTTTTCATGAAAAAATATTTTCTTTCTTATAATATCTACAAGTTTAACTTTAATAACATTCCGAATAGCGTTAATTGCATTATCTGAATTTTGTACTTTTATAATCAAATGTATTCTATTTCCCTCTTTCATAATTTTTGATAAATTACACTGTACTTCTTGTAGTATTTAAGAACATGAGGATCATTACATTGCAGCTCATTACATAGAGATTCTTCTTTTTAATACATGAGATTTTTAAGTCCCTGCGTTATCTACATTTTTTTAATTTTGTATTTTTTCACAACATTGAGTGGAGAACATCCACTGAAGTGATTCTGAAATTAAGTGAAAGATACAATACATTTACCCTTAATATCAGTAGTAGGGGAGAGTCGGATGGGTCCGGACACGTAAGGTTTTTCTTTCATATTGACTTGGTTTTATGTTAACGAGAAGAACAAAATCTTTAATAACACTATTCAAGAATCATAAAACAATATACGTGTACTGTTATTGATGAATAGACATTAATAATCTGAGGAAAGGCCTATTTATAAATATACATTTTGCCTAGTGATTCGGATATTGGCGGGTTGTACCGGACAGTCAAAAAGTTTTTTAAAAAAGTACAACAGATGGTTTGAATTGAAAAGAAAGAGTTATTGCACTTGCATACACTTGTCACACTCATAATAAAAGGTCGCATTTTCTAAATCTGCGCACTTTTCATGCGCCCAACCCTTGCACTTTTCACACTGAATCCAGTCTTCTTCAAAACTCTCACCACACAATATGCAACAAGTCACACTGGAAGCAGAAGCCTGAACTGATGTTTAAGGTTGATCCAAATTTAGAGTTTTTGCGCATTTCCGGCGTTTTTTCTCATCCTTTTTGTTCTTTTGAACCTGTTTCTCTTCCAGCGACTCTTTGTAGGGGGTTCCAGTCAGAATTTGACTCTTCTCTGCCTTTCGTTTCCTCGTAGCAAGTCTTCGTTTGCTTGCATCAGGGATTGGGGACAGTTTCTTCAAGAGAGGCGCAATTGACGCAGAATCATTGCACGGAGTGCTGACTGAAGATTTACTTTCTTCGACATGTGGTTTTGTGAAAACCACTTCATCCATTTTCTCAGTTTCTTCATCACAGGGCTATCTTTACTTCGACGCACGTGCTTTACGAAGTGTTTCAGCCATCCAAGAAATATGTCACCATTCATCCACCCGTTTGGCTGAGCTACACCTTCGCTTGCCTTTTTCCTTTCAAGGACATCACTTTACAGTTATCATGCACTGAAGAAACACCAGTTTCATCCGCATTGAATATCCGTGAAGGGGGAAATGAATGTTTCTCCATCAATTCCACAAGCTTGCTGAAGAACAGGTCTACTTGGGGCTTGTTAAAACCCACTGCTCTCATCATACTAGTGGATTCAGGTACTCTTAATACTATTTCAGGATGCCTTTTCAGAAATCCATAATAAAAGTCTTTGCCGGCAAGTTTCTTTGTCTTGTTAAACCTGTGTGGCAATCTCAACTCCACGGCTAGATCATATGCCAATTTCAAGAATTCCTTCTTGCTTAGTGACATAAACATGCCGTCGAGCTGTCTGATATGGGCTAATAGTTCCTCTTCATATGTTTCGGAGAAAGTAAGTTCAAATCTTCTTAATTTAGGCGGTACATTAGCTTCCTTCCCTTTCTTTATTTTATTAATTCTATCATGCAGAGAACTCTTCGGAACGCCATACACTCTAACTGCTTCTCTAATACTAATTTTTTCCATTAGTACATCATTCATGGCATGCTTCATATTTTCTTCGGCCCAACATCCCTTTTTATTATGTTTTTCTTCAGATTTCGGCATTATCTCCTCCAACAGTGAGCTCTGTAACACAGAAAAGCATTTTATTTATGTGTCCGGTGCTACCCGACAAAGCACTGTCCGGTCTTACCCGATACACACGCCAATGAAAGAATTCCCGCCATTTCTAAAGTTACTTGAATTTTAAAGCGCACTTCTATAATTAGTTCCCTAACACTTCTATAAACACAACAGTAGTTGGCAGATGCACTTCACTTACCTTATTTCAAATTAGTGATGTCTTGAATAATACTGAAGAGGAGAGCAGACACAATGGAAATCACGAACAATGACGTACACACTTAACACCAGGAGGTAGAGCTACACACTGATGGGTATTCAGTACTCGGGAGGGAGGCTTCTAAACGCACTCAAGAACATGCTTCCATCTTACGGCATTTACGAAAACTGTAAGTGTCCGGACACACCCGCCGTCCGGCCCTACCCGACATTCCCCTACCAGTATCATATACGTTTTTCCAAGATTCATTTTGTAGACATAAATGTAAATAATCACTAGATACATCATTTACGACCCTTTTTTAGTTTTTAAATTTATATTTTGAAATTGTTCAGTGACATTGGAAACACTTAGGATTTGTTTATCATGTTCAGACAAGCCAGTAATTATAGATTCTGTCGAATAGAAATTCAGTCTAATTCTGTGTACAAAAATTGTATCAATGACTGTGCTACTTCAGCTTGTATGCTGGTGGAAAAATTATGCTACGACTAAGGTTGTCAGTTTCAAGGAGTGAATTTAATTTACTTTTACGGAAATGTTCTGAGAGATAATCCATGTTTATGTCACTACAGAAAAGCCACCTATGCCCACCGACACCCTCGAAAACGAGACGAATTGTGGAATCACGTTGTTGACACCTGGGAAGATTTCGCCGGGGATCAGAACCTATTCCACAATCTCGTGACATCCATGCCGGATTGATTTAGAGCTGTAATAGAAGCTGATGGCATGTGGACAAGATTTTAAGTTAACAGGTCTCTTTTTGTTTCTTATGATTATTGTTTGAGGAAGAATACTTTTAACTTCCAAGTAAGATTTTTGACGAGGTTCAGCCCACTTGTAAGACCCAGAAATTGGGCATAAATTATTCCATATTTTTCGACAAATTAGACAGTCGAGGAACTCTGAACAAATTAATTACAACTCAATAAAAAAAAAGTTTTACCTGGGGTCGAACACGAGACGTTTCGGTTATACAGTGGAACCGACACGCTACTATATGAGCTACCAAGACAAGACAGCGACAGCACCAGTCCAGAATGTAGATCCCATAGCAGGCATTTGCCATTCGGTACAGAGAAGCAATGATATTTTGTGACTCGAGCAATGTTGTGAAATCGTGGCCTTAAATGGCTATCTTCTTCGTGATTCTTATTCTGGTCCTTGTCCTTGTTGTGGTCCTTGTAACAATTCTTGTTGTATATGTCATGGTATATATTGTTACGTCGATATCGAGTGAACCGCGCTGTAGAACTTCAACTTCCGACGACCAAGAGTCGTCTCATTCCTTTTAAGGGTAACTGTACATACATACATACAGACATACATACATACATACATACATACATACATACATACATACATACATACATGTGCATACATACATGCATGCATGCATACATACATACATACATACATGTGCATACATGCATGCATGCATACATGCATACATACATACATACATACATACATACATACATACATACATACATACATACATACATACATACATACATACATACATACATACATACATACATACATACATACTACAATTTACAGTCATTCAATTATTTATTAATTCATAATTTTCTGCAAACCCAACTGTCTCTAATCCTTACTACACCCTGCCTTCCTCTTAGTCCCCGCACATGATGCATATTATCTTGATGTCGTCTATTACCTGATAGTTTATTCTTCTCCGAACTCTTCTCCCGTTCACAATTCCTTCATTGCATCCTTCAGTAGGCAGTTTCTTCTCAGCCAGTGATCCAACCAATTCCTTTTATTTCTCTTCCTGACAAGTTTCAGCATTATTCTCTCTTCCCCAACTCTTTCCAACACAGCTTCACTTCTTCTTCTGTCTGTCCATTTCGCACGCTCCATTCTTCTCTTTGGCACTGATACTCTTTCACTACTTTCACTTCACTCTCATCTCAATCACTGCACTGGCACTATGGCACACTTCACTGACGCTATACGAGAACACATTTCACTAGCACTATAAACTTTTCACTGATCAAAAAATTTCACTATCACTATATATTGTGATGATTGTAATCACTTTAATGATTACAGACCAACTAACCAGATAAAAAGGTTATCCAGACGATTTTACGGCTGTATTTCAATATCTCTCAGATGGTAGTTTCAGTCACAACAGAATGCGGAAATTTCATACGAATTTTAATACCAGAATATAAACACTGTTGACTACAAAAAATGCAGAAAAGGATTTTTTGAAGTAGGCTACTGCAACAGACAGATTGCGGCTCGATTTACGAGATACGTCGTTCTATATAATAATAGTGTGGTAAGTTCTAAGACGCTGTTTTTCTGAATGTTACGTGTTAGGATAATTAAGTGATACGTCAAAACTTTTCTCATACGGTCCGTAGTTTCTACCATCGAAAAGGAAGAATTATACATCCCGTGATAATAGAATATCTCGAAATACTTTTTTAATTACTATGTTTATTGCACTCGTTGAACGACATTCATCTCTAAACAGATTTCCCACAGGAATGTACCCAGTCAATAAGTAAAAAACTTACCTTACAGTCGACGTCGACAGAGCTGGCTCATGAAGGGGACGTTTACCTGCAAAAAACAAAACAAAACATCTCACATTAATCTTATACGACAATATACTACCACTGCCACCACCACCACCACCATTATTATTATTATTATTATTATTATTATTATTATTATTACGTTTCTAATGCTTTGTTATTCGAGCTATTTCGCATTTTTGGTGTAATGACGCAATTATTATTATCAGCTACCCCATGTCGCCGAAATTACGCCAACTTGCATTCACGTAAACAGCATGCTCAACATCACTAATCGCTCATTGTTTATATTTTAATATTTGAGCGTTCAGAGCAAAAGTGGTGTACAGTAAGTCAAAATTTGGTAATGAGGTTTAAGAAAAAAATTCTGTAAAATACATCGCAAAGTAGCAATTAATATGTCCTTCTTGCTATCTACTGACTACTAATAGTTTAAATAAATTGTTCATTAATTGCCACTTTACTCTCTATTTTACAGAATGTTACTTTAACCCTCATTACCCATTTTTGACTTACACCGTTTCTGCTCTGAACAACTCATTTAATTGTATTGAATTGCAGAACTGACTGAACATGACTTGGAAATCATGAGTTTGACAGTGACGATGGCGTGAAAGATAAAACATACGTACCTGGTGAAAACGACAATGGCATTTCCACAGAAAATGATTCTGATGAGGTTTGTATTTCAAAATTATACATATTATGTATTAAAAATGGGTACTTTAATGGTCAAGTAGTTATTACTGTTTTATACCTCTAATTGATTATACTCTTACACCGTAGTTTCAAACACCATAAGACGCAAAAATATGAAGTGGTGACATCCCAGTAAAAACTGGCTGGTGGAAAATAGATAAAGCAACGTGGAAGAGGAGCATTAACAAGGAGCGAGTAGGGGTACAGTAAAAATGGACCTGGTAAGTGGAAATGTAACAAAGACAGTGGAAAACGACAAGTGAAGCCAAAATTTTAAATATTTACACTCTACAACGAATAAAACCAGAGGATGTCCAGAGATACTACAACAGAAATACGCCATAGATCATACATGTTGCATTATCATTTTTTAATAAATGATAAAATGATTCAAGTTTGTAAGACCATATTTCTTAACACACACTCTGCATTGGAGAATGGTGTGTAAGGAGCTGGGGGAAAATAGGATACGGGAAAAGTCCACTATCTGGTTCTCATAACTAGGCAGAGTGCAATTAACTATTACAGCTTTAAACTTCACCTTCTTTTTCATATTTCATGTATTTTTTTTTTCTATATAGATGTTAGAATTTGTTTTTACCTATTACATTATTATATGATTTTCAATAAATATAATGTTAATAAAGAAGAGGAGTGTGTTTAGAATTATTAGCAGTATAATAATGCTCCCACCAATTTTCCTTTCAAAACCTCGTAAGTCCATTTTTGATTGGGAAGTTAAGAAACAAAATCACGTAGCCTAATTCCATTTATGGCTCAAAGTGAAACAGCAATAGAAATTCAGATACCTCATCATCAAGAAGACTGATTTTATTGCAACATAGCAGTGTTTCGTTAAGAATGCGTAAAAACCTCGTTATCTAGATAGAATTTTTGCTATCTGTAAAATTTTGATTCTAGCAGTTATGAAGTTCTGTTCATCATGCGACATGCAAGACATTCAGTATAAACTAACCTGGCCTGTCGCACATTCGTAAATTCAAAGTATGCGAAAAGCTTAAGCGAACCTAACTTAACCTGTCTCAAATTCCTTCACTTCTCCGTCAGCCTCTACATGCACAGCAACTTCCGACCCTCATTTTCAGTGTGAAATTGGCATTGGGACTTTTTTTATAATAGGTATGACTCATGGTGGAAACATAGTAGAGGTGTGGGACAAGCTGTGCGTGTTTTCGTTCAGTCTGCGCATGACGTCACCTTCACTGCAGACCGCACTCGAATCACACAGTCAACATAACAGATTGTTGATGGTTAGATCTGCGTCCATAGATTTAAATGAATAAATAAATATCATTGTTTGTGTATTCAGTAAATATTTACAGTATATATAATAGGGTCTACCTTGAAGTGATAACATTATAAAATAGTGAACAATAAATTAAATTCAAGAGTCAAGAAATAATGTAATATGGTAGTGCAAAGTTAATAATTGCCTTCTGTAGTATACACGTACTTTTATAATAATTATAATACATTATGCTACAAAAAATGCACAAAATTAGGCCCATATAACAAAGACATTATTTTACACATGAATTCAAGTACAATATAGACTACTTGAAATGATAACGTAATAAAATTATGATCTATTACATATTAAACCAAGTTTCAAGGAACAATGTGATATGACAGTGTGTCATTAATAATTGCTTCTGTAATATACACATGCTTTTATAATAATTGCAATACACTGTGCAATAAATATACACATTCTTAGATCAATACAGTTATTTATAACATATTGAATTCAAATACTTTTGAACCTTCATTAACGTATGTGTATATGCATTTCTTGAAACAATTTGTCATTATATAGTAAAAAAATATTTTTTATATATTTAGGCTATTGGAGACATAATATATTATAGTATACTAGATTATTTACCTTACTATTCCACTCAGGACATAATATAATTTCACTATTCTAAATCCTACTCTGTTAAGTAAATACTTATTCTTATGCAATCTTTTTCATTTTCTTTATAATATTTATCTTTGAAATTCCAGACATTTTTATTGTTTTATTAATTTATTTAATTATAATAAATGTTCTTGTTCTAACCAATGTCGTAATTACTTCTGGTGGAAGAGGAGAACTGATTTGTGCTTCGTTTTTCATGGCAGAATTAAATAAATTTACAGTCTTTTTTATTATAAATTTCTCATGAGAAACGGAATCTTCGTGCACATCTGAGAATATACTGTCAACAAGCATGGCAACCAATTGTAGATCCTTAGAAGGGAGAATTAAGTTTCCACGTGACATTGTAGTAATCCAGTCTTTTTGATTACCAGAAGTTGACAATTTTGTGGGAATTCCAAGATTCGGGTATTATATCCTGCAATATATTTTAATCCTTCCTGATATCAGCTATGTTGCAGAGATTTCATATATTTTTTTTCTGGGAGGCTTATATTTTCTACAGGATCTCCATCATGGTAAATTTAACCGGTTTCAGAATGCCTTCAAGAAATTCTGCCGTTGCACACAGTTCTTTCTGCAGATTATCATTGACTTCTGATTGGCTTGTACTAGGACCCACTATTAATGGCTCTTCTTCCGAAAACAAATCGGAGGTGTTTTTGTTCTCATAAAATTGAGATAATGGATTTCGACTTAATATGCATCACTTCAGTCTATGTTTAAAATCTAAAGCAGAAGGATGATCGTTTTTTCTACCCATGCTTCTAATTTCCGAAAAAAAAAAGTTTTCTACCAGGTCTTGGTTAAGTTTTCTTGTGATGATGTATTCAATTTTGTATTTTCACTTCATTGCCTCATACAATCCTGTTAATTATTTATTAGAATCCCCTCCTGGTAAGGTAATTTCCTGTTTGCTTCTCCTACTTTAACTGTGGTCATGAAGTCATTCATTCCTGAGAGTATAATATTATGATCTTGAAGGTTTATTCCGTAACTATGCAGTCCACGGTGGGTACCGAATTTAGAAACGGTATTAAATAAATCAAACCAATCATTAGCTAATTTTATTGCCTTTGAAGTTTCTTTCCATTCATTTCATTTCAACAGCTCGTTTTCACCACACCATTTCAAAGCACTTGCTACCCTCTTGGAAAATAGTTGTGCTGCCAAACTAGCTTTTTGTCTTTGGGTACCACGGACACTTAAGTGTAAAGGAATTAATTTGTGAGCTAATTTTGTATGAGAGGACGAGGATGCACGTAAAGTTCATGAATGGGTTCTGATGAAATGTTCAATCCGTTCAAATTTAAACCATGATCTAGAAAGTGATTCCTGTGTAATTTCAATAACTGTGGAGCGTCTGATTTTGATAGAGGGTCTTGGCGTTTGCAACAATTCTCCCATTTTTCACGAAGATGTTTATCTTTCGGGAATGAAAAATATTTAATATTACTGCCTCTGGTTTTTCTATAATGATTACTGCAACCGTACACTGCACAATGACTCATTATGTATTGTAATTAATGTCTAGTTAGGTAGCCTATATTAAAGAAAACGCAATGAGCTGAGATCGCCGTCTGCAGTGAAGATGACGTCGCACGCCTCAGCCGCTATCGCAACAGCATGCGCAATCCCAACCTTTGCTATGTTTCCGCCATGGTGTGACTCGAGTAGTGTATATACAATTGCACCTTAACGTGATACGCAATAATTCAGAAAAACCTAAACTAACCAAACTTAATCTAATCTAATCAAAGCTGTAACCTAACAAAACATAACTTTAAAAAATCCAGTGTACACTGGCGTGAAACATTCCTAATGTCACGCTAAGTTATGTTAGTAAGACTGAAGAAGCAGCTGTAAAACAAAAGGAGTGCTATTCATAGACATTTCGCTAGCCCGCGCTACGAGGGTACTAAACTAGCCCCAGCTATCGACTGGTTACTAGTACAGGATTCATATCATATCATATCGCTAACACTGGTTTATGAATTCGAAAAACGTTAGTTCGCTCATCATCCACCGGAAGCCCGCGCTAAGAATGTCTATGAATATGGCCCTAAAGGTTTATTAACGGAGTACGATTGGAACTATTTCTACGCTAGTTTAGCTAAAATTTATTGACCTGGAAACCTACTCGCCCTCAAATTATTGTTGTTGTTGTTTAGTCAATTTTCCGAAGAGAGGTCTGAACCTCACAAGTGGTACCAGCAAGACACCACTTATGAGGCAACTAGCCAGGAAATAATGGGGTACGATGGTCAATTCCCTTCCCCCTCCATTACATACATCACCGATTAGCTACAATTACACTAATCAGACTTCAGATGCATACAAACAACTTTTATTCCTCTGACAGAAATCGTCAAGTGAGATCTACTGCCTATTAATAGATGTACATAGCCTATCTGCCAGAACCTCAATCTGAGGCAAAATTAGTATTGCTGGTATTAAAAGGAAAATGTAAAACATTACATTATTGACCCTCCTATAGTTTATATACCTACCCCATTATCTCCTGGCTTAGTTTCCTCTTGAGTGATTCCTGATTGGTGTCACTCATGAGGTTCAGACCTATATTCGGACAGTTGCCTAAGTAACAACAACTACAACTACTATAGATGATAATGGAAACCCAAGCTTATGGTGTGTTTATACCCTTCGACAAATTACAGCAAGTTTTCTGTAGACAGACCCTGCGAATATTAATCAAAATTAGCCTAAGCTATGGAAACTACGTGCCTTAACATCACATTGAATGGATCATTAATAATAATTTGTTGCAATATTCTTAGACTGAAAAAGTTGCTTTGATTTTTTGTACTATGTTAATCTAACAATAAGTAAAACTTAGCATAGTGACAAAACATACTGAAAGCATATGGACACACTTAAATAAGAGTGTTCACTAGGATGTATTAATGGTGTCCCATTCTAAAGCTATAAATTGACATATAAATACACACATGCAACACAACCATTCATTTTGCGATGCTGCTAACGAATTAAAGTTGGGAATGGAGTCTATGCCTTTTGTATCACACGACAGAATGATGCATTGCGCCTATTCTTCGTTCCATAATGTCTGACAGGAGAAGTAAACATTGCCAACAGAGCAGGAGAGACGTATATTGTTACACAACCTATGGAATGAGACCTATGCCATTGGTTGAATAGGAGTTATACTTCTCTTCACCTCTGCCGGTAACTTTTACATCTGTTAGACTTTATGGAACGGAGTATACTCAAAGAATAAAGTTCTATGACGGCGCAGAGTGGAGAAAGAGAGTTACACAGTAGACTACATGTGGTCATTGAAGCACTGGACATACCTGTTGAATTCCCAGCAGAGCTTCGTGGCTGCAACAGGTTTATGGAGTTTTAGAAGAATATTATGCATCACTGAAAGTATCTATCGGCAAACGACAGTCAACACGCAACGCACTACTACACCGGTACACAGTTTTGGAACAACTACATTGCTGTCCGCGGAGTCCCTAGCAAAGTCTAGCGCCCCCAGCAGCTGGCGAGTTAAGTGGAAGGTGCGAGAGACCAACAATCATAGTTACGTCATACAGAAATTCAAATTCATTCAGTCATTCTGAAATTAAGTATATAATCTTGCTATTCTATTTACGTTATGAATATGTTATATTCATGTATTAATTTAGATAAATTCATACGTATTGCTCTTAGTTTAATGTCTCTGCATTGTTATGCAGCTACAGATGGTTTGTTTCCTCTGTCTTGTGCACTCATAAGCTTAACACGGGCAGAGTGAACATGACTCTGATTATAATATGAAATGGTCATTAATCCGCGTTCTTTTCATATAGAGTAGCTTTACATATTTACGTAAGAAAAATGTTATAATAAATATTATTGTGGTATCAGACAAAGTTGCTCTCTGTCACCTCTATTACACATCAGTTGAATCATTCGACGCTGGCGTTTGACAGTACATGGATCCATCACACTCCAAGGAAATAACACTCTGTATCAGCCCTGGACACAACGGAGAAGTGAAAAGTAACTCAGAAACCCCCGTCCATGTGCTTTTCAATTACACTGCCTTATAAACAAACGGACATTAGGCACTGTGCACCAGTGATAGATTTCAGGAAACCAGCGAAAGCCGAAATTTCGTAAAAACCTTATACAATCCGTCATTGAGCAATGCTTACTTTCCTGTGTACTCGTCTCAGCAGGGGAAGGTGTAGTGGAGACTTAAGGGGAAATATGCAGTGTATCAAATGAATTAGTACCCAGGCCTGCTCTAGATACTCTGTTATATGCAAACGATCAAGTTCTTTTTGACAATAGCGAAGATGAATTGGATACTTTAAAGTTGAAAGGTGCAAAGTGCCAAAATCATAGAAAACGAAATTATTATGCAGAAAAGTGCAATGTGCCTAAGAGGATGATGTATGAAAGAGGCTACATCCACTTGTGTTTCTTAAGCGAGATATTTAGATGTTACGTTGCAGTTTCAGACGGTAAGCGCCCTATTGAGCTGCATCATAGAATGCAATGGATCTTCAACAGGTCATGTTTGTGCCCAAACTTACACACAGCGTAATGTTTTACAGATGTCAGCTTTCGCGTTATAACTTTGGAGTTTGTGTATGTGATACAATGCAGTCTTATATGTGTATATGGGATGAAAGCATCGCGAGTAGAGGTGCCAATGAGATTGCCTCGTGTGTACTAAAACTGATGAATATGGACATAACAAACAAGAAGAATCCGATAGCTGTGCAGCTCAAAACAAAAAATCGTGTAATGGTTTTCATGTGTCTCTTTTTAGTTGCCATTGGTTTATTTGAGCACATAGAACAACGTTTCCTTCTCAGCGGCCACAGTTTCTTGCAATGCGATTCTGATTTCGCTTTGATTGAAAAACGACAGAAAGTGACAAAAGCCTTCATTCCTAGTGACCTGCTTAAAATCGTACAAGACTCTAAAGTTGTAAAACCACTTCAAACAGTTTCAATGCTAGAGTTATATTTCCTTAATATGCAAGGTTTTGCTGATAAACTAATTTCCATCAAGAACTTGAATATTTCTAAGGCATGTTGCATTCATATGATGTTAGTAAAGCAGGTAGTGTTTCTGTGAAATAGTCCCAAGATAATGAAGCAGTGCATACCATTAAAGTGCTTAAAAGGAAAAAAAAAAAAAAAAAAAAAAAACATGAAAGATGTGCAGTCAGCATTGTTTCCAATTAAAGCATAAAATAGGGATATTACTGAAGAAAAGAAGGGGGATCTACTAGCAATGACTCCCTATCTTCCAAATGAGGAGCATAGGCAGTTGTACAGGCAGATCTGTGAGTAAAAATTGCTCCAGAATAGGAAAAAATAGGCATTGGACTTTGCACCATTCTACTGCAACTGTACCCATTACGTAATCCTTTTCACAATCTGTGTTATATAATTAAATATGGATAAATAATGACTTTACATACCACTATTATTAATGAGTGAACAGTGTAGTATTGCTGTTTCCTATCAGTAAAAAAAACATGACACAAATATGTGTACAATTATTCTTATAACTACATTTGTTTGTCTTATCTCCAATGTTTCATTTTGGCACTTAAAGTATCCAATTGCAATGCTCTATTCACCACCTAAATCTTATGACAAAAACTTAAAATTTAGAAATTTCAACAAGGAAAAAATGTCTTTCAAGAGTAAACACCCCGTGAGATGTAAGGTGTACATTGATAATTTCATACTGGAGCAGGTCAACCAACTCCTTCAGATATTTATGTTACGCCCTAAGATACCTTGAAGAATGTGATATGTCTAATAAAATCCAAAATTATAATAAATCTTTGAGAATCATTAACAAAGTCTTTTCAGTCACAAAAGTACAAAGACAAAGAAGACTTAAATCATATAAAATTTTGGCATAATCAGTTCTCAACTATTCGACTCCAAGATGACCAACGATTCACAGTTGCAGAAATGAGATTTCTACGAAGAACTGCTGGCTATAGTCTTCTAGATTACAGAAAAACACTGACATTGCAGACGAATTAGAAATAACACCAACTGTACAATATCTATAAGAACGCGGACACAACTGACTTCAGCATGTGCAAAAAATGGAGCGCCCAGACTACCTAGACAGATGCTTCACTACACATCATGAGGGAAAAGACTTATTGGAAGACCTCACGAAAGACGATTAGAGACTAACAGGTCCTAGGCTTACTGTTTGAGAAGATGATAATTTTATCATGCAAGAGGAGCTTATAATTAATTTATAATATATACTTGGGATAATTTAGGTGCAAAATACATCCTTTCTGTAGTCGTGTGGACCAGGTGCTGCCCAAAGTGCACTCGGACAAATTCACGCTATAGGAGATCTTTTTTTTTTTTGTCAAACATTGCACATGACCTACAAAACATAATTTAAAAAATTTAAAATAAATTTGAATATTAAATGGCACTCGCAAATCCTTCATTATCAATGTTGACTCTTTCTATTTAATTTATTTTTGTGTGTTCGTTTTGTAATAACTACCGATTTAAGTTGGTTAAAATTTTAATCTGTAATTTTAAAGATATAATGGAAAGTTATGATTAGTGAAACTAGGGTTGAAGTACTTCCGGTGATTTAGGAAGTGAAAATCATTGTGATTTTTTTTTTAATTGATCATATGTGCACGGCATAACTTTAACCTAAACTAACCAAACCTAAGTTCTTACAGATTCGTATATGGAAGGCGTTTCAATCATATCTTTAAAATTATATTTTATTCTTCTTAATTTTTATTTTTATACTATTTAAACAGTTTACTGAAAACGTAAAAATGAAATAATGTAAGCATATGGAAGGACTCGGTAATTTAATTATCACAAAAGATAATTCATCCAATGATAATAACATGGAAGTTCAATACGTAGGCCTACGTGTAATCACAAACGCGGCACACGGGAAATGTCACGTAATCATTCCAACAAACGACCAAATTGTGTCCTTTCTTACAATTAAATGAAGAACAGACCAGCAGGGAGATTGTTACGCTGTAATAAAAATATTCGCACATTCTGGGTTGTCTTTCCGCAGCTGTAAAATTATAAAATACGTATTCAATAATGCGATTACATATAGCGCAAAGCTAGTGCGTTTTGCGTAATAATTCATTGCCACAATTTAGACAAACATGTCACCACGAAAAAGGCTTTTCTATAGCATGCAACACTGAAACTTCCATCTTGAATATTTGTAGGTTCTCCGGTGCAGGAATCTGTGATAGGTTAGGTTACATTAGCTTACTTTAGGCTTTTCGTATGCCTTGTGTAGGTTAGGTTGGGTTAGTTTATACCTTTTGTATGCCTTGCTTATACTAAGTGAAATATAATGTGCGTTTCACGTTTATTTTTAAATGTTCTTCCTCTTCATTTCACGATTAAATAATCAGTTTTAGGTTATCTGTATCGATCAATTATTTCTGCATTTTACCTACTTTCTAGTGTTTTCAAGTCAACTGACGTCCTATACGAATTCTTCACATTCCGAACTGTCTTCCTACTAAAAATCAGACTATTTTGTTTCACAATTTTGTATCAATAAAATCTTCAGTGTGGAATGCTATAGAAAACTCCTTGAAAAATATGAAGACGAAATGCCTCTACATATAGGCCGTACAGAAATTTTGTGATTCCAAGGCAAATATGAAGGATCAATTTTTGGCAAAAAAGAGATTTTGCTGAATGTTTTGCATCCTAATGTTATCTTTATTGTGGCAAAATATGACATGCATATTTTATTTATATGATTTTCTCTCTAACCATGATACTATGAGTTTATACAGTCGTTAAAACTTTAAATTCTCGCTCCTGAATGAGAAAATTACATCATATTTGACTTGCAGCAACAGAATTCGTGTCCAAGGAAATGTATTTGGAACATATTATATTCCCTGGCTGATATAAGACGTTTGTAGCCAGTTATTTAACGACGTTGTATTAGCTATTTAACGTCGATGGGATTACTCATAATGAGATGTTTTTTGAAGAGTATGAGGTCGAATATTCGCCATGTGATTATCTGACATTCTGCTTACAGTTCGGGAAAACTTGAGAAAACAAAGCCAGTTAATCACCCGAAGCAGGAATCGAAACCACGCTCAAACACAGCTCCACATCAGTAGGGAAGAGAACGTGTGATTGAAGCAGTGTTATAGTAGTCTCTAAGAATTGATGTAATACTCTTGCTGATCACAATGATGCAGTTCTACAATAAGAGGACCAGGACCAGGACCAGGAACCCTACCTAATGAAGTAACAGATAACCTAGACCTACAGGTTGTGTTAACGTTTAATTGCGTTATTCAATCGAACTATATCCTTGGGAATACCAAATTCAATAAGTGTATTATATAAAACTTCTCTCTTAACCGAGTCATATGCCTTTTTCTAATCTATGAATAACTGATGTACTGTATCCTTATACTCCCATTATTTCTCCAATACCTGTCGAATACAAAAAATCTGACCAATAGTCGACCTATTAACTCTGCCAGTTAAAATAAACCATTATCATTATTGTAATCTTCATCTTACGATGTTAGGTGACGTTTACACGTCCGATGATGTGACATATTAATGAATTTAATATATTTAATATATATCTACATCTTTAATATCTTATTGTAAAGTTTCTTTCAAGCCACAAGCAGTGCTGACTAGATCAGACGCTATGGACAATACTCTATAACAGAGTCGCCAGTATGAAAAGATAATTCCAAGCCTTTGGCGTGCGACGAACTCGATAGTTCCGTGGTAGAGCGCCTGACCGGAAAACAACAAGTCGTAGGTTCGATTCCCGCTCGAGGTTGTGAAATTTTTCTTTCATACCATGGCATGATTGTGACTATAATAGTATTTAAATTCATTATTGTTATTATTATTATTATTATTATTATTATTATTATTATTATTTCATGTTCTATAAGCGCAATAAAGACAAAAAAAATTTAGAGACGTTGTGTGACATTTGCAGGGGCATATTTTGCGGACTACCGGGGCTACCGGCGGTAGCCCAAGGAAATTACAAAAGAAAAAGTTTATAATATAACATAATGAATAATTTTGTATTACCGTATTAGTTTTACCACAGTAATTAAAATTAAAATAATTGTTAGATTTATATGCGCTCTCTGCTCTCGAAAAGAAACAAGTTGTCAAGGCGGCATCACTGGAGAAACCGCTGCTACGAAGGGTAGCCTGTGACCGTTCCGCTCACGTCGCACAAATCCCCGTCCCCCCGCTCACTTCTGTTTCCATCGTGCGCTGTAGGTGGGTGAGTTGCCGCTCTCGTGATCGGTTTCTTGGAAGGCGCGAAGCAACAATATGCTTAGTACGCTAGCTCATTAATGTGATTGTGTTCTTGCAGTGCAGTATTTTAAATTTGTGATTTGTTCGAGTGTCTAAGAGTTATATTAATGGTAAATTATTAAGTTTTTAATTTCCCAATTAAGTGATATTGTGAAAAATATGGCAAAACAAGTTTCTGGAGAGGTTTGTGTTGAAAATGACTGTGTAATAGAAGGTTTATTAAAAGTGCCTTTTAACAGTCGTACATAACAACGAGAAAGTTGAAATTGTGAAAATGGAAAGACCAACTCCTGAGTTAAATTTGTCCATGGACGTAAAAGAAAAACAGCGTGAGTACACACGCCATTTCACTTCAACATCATATGGTAAGTGGAATTGGTTGTGTGGTAGTTCTAAACTGTCTAAACTATTTTGATGGCCATGTTTGTTATTTAGCCGCGAAACTAATGTGTGGTCAAAAGAGGGGTTTTCTAATATGAACTCCCTTCAAACGGCAGTCCTAAAACACGACAAATCAAAAGCTCATATTTATAGTAGCATGAACTTTGCAAACTTTGGGAAGACAAGAATTGATTTACTGCTAGATAAGCAAAAAGTTCTACACATCAACCAACACAATGCTCTTGTGAAAAAAAATCGGGAGATTTTACTGCATCTTATTAACGCAGTCTGCTTTCTAGGAAAACAAGAATTGGCTTTTCGGGGTCATAACGAGAGTGTGGAATCAGACAATATAGGAAATTATATTGAATATTTAAGTTCCTTAAGTGAATTTGACCATTTACTGGCCAATTATCTTGAGAGTTCAACAGTATTCCGTGGTACTTCTCCCGCAATTCAGAATGACTTAATATTTGCTATAAGTGGGGTTATGATAAAGAACATAAAATCTGAAATAGAAGAAGCACCTTTTGTGGCCATTGTTGTTGATGAAACAAGTGACTGCTCTAATCAGAGTCAATTGTCCACTGTTTTAAGATACGTCGACAGTACTGCCAATGTTCAAGAACGGTTTATAGGATTCACAAATGTCAGTTCGGTCAAAACTGCTGCTGCTTTGTTTCAGCATGTGGAAGGTGTTATAGCAGAATACAATGTCGGCTATAAGTTAATTGCACAGACATACGATGGTGCTTCAGTTATGGCGGGAAATATTAATGGCTTAAAAACAAAAGTTCAAGAAAAGTATCCTCAAGCCATGTTCTCAATTTAGTTTTGCAACAAACTACTTTATCCATTCCAGAATGCCGCATTTTTTTCAAAACACTGTCGGGTTTAGCTGCATTTTTCTCATCATCTCCTAAAAGATCAGAAAAACTCAAGGAATTTATGAAAAAGAAACTCCCAAAAGTAGCACCAACTAGATGGAATTTTACATCTCGGCTTGTAAATACAGTAAAGGAATACAGAGAACAACTGACTGCTTTCTTTGAAAATATCATTTGTAATGACTCTGAAGAAAACTGGGATGATGATGTAATTGTGCAGGCTCAAGGATATTTGAATTTTTTCACACAGTTTCAGAATATATTTCTTCTTGAAGTCTATGCTAGAGTGTTCGCACATACAGATGTGCTCTACAATATTCTTCAGACAAAAAGTCTAGACATAGCATACTGCTTGCAAGAGGTATCAAAGTTAAAACATTCTATATCCGAGTTCAGACGTAGTGGGTTTCCGTCCATATGGAGTAATATGGAAAATGAAAATTCTTCAGCCAATACAATGGAACCACCATTAAAGCGAAGAAAAGGAGATGATGAATTGAAATACAGGCAGCTGTACTACAGCATACTAGATCGTATGCACATGGAAATTACTGACAGATTTTCTGATTATGGAAAGCTTCAGTTCACACATCTTCTAGATTCTCAAAAATTTTCTGCTTATAGAGAAAACTTCCCGAATGAGGCACTAAACAAATTATTTCAGACCTATAACAGTCACTTTGATCAAGTACGTTTGAAAAATGAATTAAGTGTAATATATTCAGCAGAATTCTTTGATTTTTCGAACAAACCTATCCATGAAATATTATCTGCCATATATGAAAACCAGCTGAACCAAGTTATTCCTGAAGTCCTTAAATTGGCAACATTAATTGTGACAATACCAGCTACGTCAGCATCGGTAGAAAGAACATTTTCTGCTTTGAAGAGAATAAAATCCTACTGTAGATCAACTCATACACAAGAACGTTTATCCGGCTTGGCACTGATGTCAATTGAAAAGTCATTTCTACAGAAACTTCGCAAGCGGCCCAACTGTAATTTCAATGACGAAGTCATCAAAGTATTTTCGTCCCAATCAAGACGTCTGGAATTCACACATAAATAGGTAAGGAATTTTATTATAGGGTTTTAAAAATATATTTTGTGTAATAATAGGGTCAGTGGTAGCCCAGACCCTTAAACCAGTATACGCTACTGGACATTTGGTTGTTCAGAAGACCAAAGATTGAGAAGTGGTATCCATTTCTATAATTAGGCCTAAGTTTATTCTACTTTTGTTACGAGAGAACCGAACGTAAAACGAAGTGATATTGTAAGCCTAGGCTAGAATCTTGACTATTAAAATTATATATAGGCATATATATATATATATATATATATATATATATATATATATATATCGATGGTTGAGAACCATACTGTTCTAAGTCCAACTTTTTATAAGAAAGAAATCTGTTTCACTGCGTTCCAGCTGTCGTCTGCATAGGCCTAATTATATGAATCGAACAAAATTGTAAATATTCCTCTCCATAAAATTGCTATGAATCTATTCCGAATTGTTTCATGAAGTTTTGAATGCCAGCTGCTTAAAAGTGCTCTCCTGAAAAAAAAATAAATAAATAAAATTGACTTGGAACAGTATGGTTCTGGACCATCGATAGGCTATATATATTAATTTTGCATTCTTTTCCTGAAATCCTAAAACAATGGATCCAAGCAATACGAAGATAGAATTAGTTTGTCTTCCAACACAGTTATACTAGCAGACATTGCACAAATAAATGTTGTCACGTCCGCCCTGGAATGCAAGTAAAAATTACTGTTTCCTGTTCCATGCTCACTTGCAGAAGAAAATTTCAGTAAGGGTGAAACTTGTACGTTGTTTTCCTCTGCTCTAGCAGGTTTCATTGTATTGTTTCTATTAATTATTTTTGGTATTTTAGTGATTGTTACTAGTATTTCTCTTGTGTACTGCATGTACAGGGACATCTTTTTATTTTTACTTCAATTTTTATTTTACCTGAGGTTTTGAATGTACTTCACTTCCACCCCTTCTACTAATGAAGCTCAACCGTCCTCCACACAGATCCAAGACCGCATATACAGTCATAGTAGCCTTACGTTCATAGTAAACAGTACGTTCCAAAAATATGTTCGCGTTTTCCAGTGACGAAAGAGCTTTCAATATTAAATCATTGTTACACAGGTACTGTCGTCCATTTACCTACGTCGTATCGCGGTTTCCCCCATCAGCTTTTATTCGCCAGCTAGTGGCTGGGCTGTCTTAGCTCTTTTCTGAGAACATTAATTTCTGTTAGGAATTGGACGTCTACGTAATATTATACAACTGTTTAAAATAATTTAAATAAAAGGGCCTCGTTAAGTAATTAACTGTCACGTGATTTCCTTCCTTTTTACGACCCTACGACATAACAGTTGGATGGACAGTAGATAGTATGTCTGAATAATTTTATCTTTTCGGAACGGGCAGAAGTGAATATTGAATTTACAGTACGTAAGATACTCTTTATAAAGTAGGTAAAGAGTTATTGCAACACGAGTTACTAGTACGAAGAACTAAACTGGTAATTCGGATTAAGTACAATAGTCTATAGTGCGATAATATCCACATTGGAACTGAAGCCTGTATCGAAATGAACGGCCACCATTTAAAAAAATGTGTTTAAATATCCATATTATGATTATTTTTCAATTTAACTTCATTCTCTATATTGTACGCTAATGTGCTGCAGACAGTATAATATACACTGCATAATGAATACGTCCACATGGATAGCTCAGTTCGTGAGTAAAATACTCATTGTTAATTCTGTACTGTATTTTGATTAAACAAAAACCTAATGAAAATTATCAAACTCAAAAGCGCGATATTTCCCAGTTTACGTAAATGGATGAACTACTTTTCTTCCCTCCTATACTTAGTAAAGTGATTTGTTTGTACATTACGCCAGTATCATCGAACTCCAGTCGTGGAAGGGGGTAGCAAACGGCGTTGATCCAAAGGTATAGCCAGGTTAATATTAAAAATGTTAGTAAAAATAAAATGATGTCCCTGTATATGATCATTAGTGTAAGTAAATAAACTAAACTATGTAAGTTTGATTTAGCCTATTATATATTTTGTAATTAGTACGTGCATTGTATCTACCAATTATTTTTACCAAACAATCTCTTTAAGATGTTACCGTATTTATTGTATACATTTAAATTTTGATATACTATATTGCAGAGTTTCTCAAACTATGGTCCGCGGACCACCTGTGGTTCTCGAGGTGTGCCCTTGTGTTCCTTCAAAAAAGATAGAAGAAACAATAAAATTCAAACGAACTGAGTATCACTCTATAGCTGAAAATCTCAGAGTCTGGAAATGACACATGGCAATCAACTTTCACTTTTTCTCCTAGTACTGACATTTTATGAAATTTATTACCCTATCCATCTACCGACTTCCCACTCTACTCTAAATAACAAAAGAGGGATTTAAAACACTATGAACTTGGTGTTTATCGCCATCTTTTCCGTGCACATCTGGCGCCGCCCCTGCAACCTAGCCAGGGACCACCCGAATTCATAAGAGGATCGACCCTTTTCGTGTATTTATGACTTTCTTAATAGTTTTGCCGACACCCGTCTGCACATTGAAATGGTCACGTACTGTACGTCGTACACCAATAATACAACTCTGAGGTCACAATTTGAAACTTATTTTACAGTAAATATGACGAATTTTCATAGGTTCGTGGTCACTTTCATTGCGATATTGAAACTAAAAAACTTTCATTGTGTGAAAGAGAAAAGTTAATTGAACTCTCGAATGAGACCGGACTTAAAATTAAATTCCAAGCGAAAGGTATGGCCAACTTCTGGACCTCATCACAAGTGAAAAGAGAATATAGTGAACTGTACAATGGTGCTTTAGAGGTTGTAATTCAATTTACTTCTACGTATCTGTGAGAGAAAGGGTTTTCATCACTAACTATAATAAAACAATGTAGGCTACAGAAATCGACTCGATGTATGTGACGATCTCCGACTTAAGTTTACCAGCATACGTCCGAATATAGAACAACTGTGCAAGAATCAGCAGGCTCATCCATCTCATTAATGTGACTACCAACATTTATTTATTTATTTTGTCAATAACTTAAAGTTTATCCAAACTCTAATAGCCTTGAATTATTAAAGAAACAAAATTGAATTATATTCTATTAACATTAGTTTAATTAGTTATTATTAATATAAAATTAATTTAATTTAATTAATTTTAATTAATTAATTCTATTTTAAAATATAAGTATACTGGTAGAATATTAAAATATGCTACAAAAATTATTAAGTTAATGTACTTTCGAAGGGAACAAGAGTAAGGTGGTCCGCGGAACTGTTCCGACTTAAAAAAGTGGTCCCCACTTCAAAAAAGTTTGAGAAACGCTGCTATATTGCATTTCTTCGTCATTAGACAGCTAAAATTTTGCTTTTGGTACTTCTTTCGGCTATTACTATGTATTGTATAATCTGAAGAGCGTTGTACTCAAAATTGATTTAACCTTGTTGTAGTCCAATTTCGTTTCGTTGGTAACAAGGAATTTTGTTTATCCATAGAACTGCTATCCATCTTTGTATTGAGCTTTTATAGCATCCAATCATATTTCCATGCTTATTAGTTTCGCTAAGTGGAATATTAAACTGGTATATTGATCTGGCAATTAATTGTAAGAACCTATTTTAATTCCCAAAATGTTTATCGTTTCTTTTTTAATCATTTTCCCTCCTAGATTTTACTTCTGTACAGCGGTTAAGACTTCTTGTCATTGGTGTACCGTGGAGAGATTTTATGATATTAAATTGAGTGATCTTTATCACATGTAACTTTAATCTGATATTCGTAGTGTTAAAGTATTAGTAACGTTCTTTAAAACCCCTATTAATAAAAAAGTGTTAAACGTAATAGGAAAGCAATGTCACAGTAAAAATTGTATATGTTTTTTGGGGTGAAATGCATCGAGAACTATATAATTTCATGATTACAAACAAAAATCTTATATAAACCCTTGCCCCTAACAAGAAGTCTTGCGTACGCCACTGTCTTTTCCACTTATTTTTACATCAAAATTGCAGTGTAAACACTAGCCTATGCCTGGCCTTACCCTGAGGGCAACATAATACGGTACTAAAAAGACTACGAAAATGACATCCAGTTCCTTAAAAGTTTGCTGGGAGTCGAACTCGGGATCGCTAGGTTTCGTAGACACTACTTCATTAGAAACCATGTTATTTTTCTGCGTAGGTCTACCGGTATTTAATATCATTTTTGTGATTTCATTTACTCCAAGACTGATAACTTAGTAACATCCACAGAAAACATTAAAGTTTGGAGTTTCGGAAATAATTTTAAAGATTACGACGAGCTGATATTGTGTACGATAACATCACAGTCTACTATATACAGTCACGAAGCTTGAGTTTTGAGGGTGCTAGAAACAATAGACTGTGACGGTACTATTTTGCATTGCGTGTAATGAGGCGATATTAGCGATCCTAGTGGTGAGCAACTATCTAATGTTTGCATATTTACTACGTATTGAGCTTCGCGACTGTATATACTAGACTGTGATAACATTTACAGCAAGGGAGACAAGGACAACATTATGTTAGAAAGAGATAGCAATACGCTCAGGCGCTCAGCAATCGCGTCACGCTTTTAAAGTATTCTGTAGTGTCTCCAATTTAGTACAGAGGTCACTGGTCGAAACTGAACAGCTGACACGATCTCGTAATAATAATATCATACGGACTCTGACTATAATAATAATAATAATAATAATAATAATAATAATAATAATAATAATAATAATAATAATAACAAACTATGAGTGAATGCCAATATGGTAGACCTACATAGTGTGCAAACAATATATAGGCTAGTAGGTACAAATCGTAATCAAGATTTCATGCTAGTAAATTTACAGTTACAAAGATAAGATGCACGGGCAACCTTACATCAGCTAATAATGTCTGGTATGGAAGTGACAGGCCTACATAAATCAGAATGTCACAGTGTGGCGAACAATACAGAAATATAGTGGAGCGTGTGGTTTACCTGAGCTAGGCGTTTCAGATATTACTATCAGTGGCCTGATAACGACGCGGAATCAGGCCTATTTCAGTTTATCCTGATGACGTAAATACAGCGAAAGATGATAGTGATGTTATTTCTGACGATTCTACAAGTTGGATAATAAAATTAATCCCTTCGCGATCACATCGCCAATGAAAATTATGTTATTCAAAATAAGAGAGTGATTTAAAAAATACATGCATGTAATATATTGATTTTCCGAGGTATAATTAAGTTAAAGTTTGTTCTGTAAAACTGCCGTTAACTGAGGGAGTAAGAACTTACTGTCTTGCGACATTTTATAAATGCACGAACACTATAAATCGCGTTAGAAACACACACACACACACACACACACACAGCTAGTTAAATTTAAAATTAAATTCAAAATAATTCTACCTCCATCAACACAAAACGACTGCGGAAAAGAATAGCCATGACAGGACACCAATACTTGCTGTTACATAGTAACGAAGATTAGATTCTTCCATACAAAACAGCTGGCTACCACGTGCTAACGTGAAAAAGTCGCGAATGTCAGTATGGACTCTGGGTGGCAGGTTCAGCGGTTGCCATGGTCACGTCTTGAAACCGCTTAACTGCCAATAACAATACAGTATACTGTATGTACAAGAACGTGGTTTATATTCACAAAAACTTGAGATTTACAACGAAGGTCGAAACACTTCTCTGTACCAACAAAAGTTTTATGAACGCAGTCCTACTTTTCTACGGGACGTATGTTAGTTTTAATGAAGCTTTATTAAGGGTAACTATCTCGTAACAAACACTGGACCATGGAATCTAAATATTTATACTTCATAATGAGTATAAAATACTAACAAAAAATGCAATTTAAATATTTAAATAGGCCATTACGCTTTTGTAAATAATTACAGTCTTACTAATAAATCGTGTATAGTTTTTATACGAGACTTATGCAGAGTTGAGACAGAAAACGTTACTAATAAACCGTGAATAAGCTATGGACGTATAAACAGGCTGTAACTATACAATGGGAATTGCTTTGCAGTAGTTATATGGGCCTACACGAAACCCCTTGTTTAAGCGTTGTATATAGCGAAAAAATGGCCGCCCCTCTAACAGCTGTTCGTATCGACTGTCATTTTATGATGATGGTTACCTAGTAACCACAGAAGAACAAGCCAAAGATCATAGAATTATTAGAATAATATTGCTGTAGCTTGTACTCTTTGACCAAAATGTAGTGAGGTAATCGATTAGAGCCAGTTGTACTATCGATATTTAACACGCCACACTAGAGCGCTCTACCGGATGCAATAGAGAACCTCAGATATTCTATTACCTTTCGTAACGAATTAATGACGAAACTATGACGTAGCTATGTAACAGTTATACTGTTATACACGACATATGTAGTGATTATTCGTAAGGAATTTACACACGACTTATAAACAAGCTACTCATTGGATAAGTATAACAGAGTTAAACGTCTATATATAGAGTTTTATTGGTAAGACCGTTAATGAATAAACAGTTCAATAGCTAAATGATAGCTGTGAGCAGTATGACATGAATATAAATGCAAACAAGACGAAGACCATGATCGTAGGAACAAAAATAAAGAAGGTAAACCTGCGAATTCCAAATGAGGCAGTATAGCAAGTGGACAGCTTCAAATACTTGGAGTGTACTACGAGAGATAAGCTGTGTTGGAAAGAGTGGGTGAAGAAATAATGTGCTGAAACTGATCAGGAAGAGGAAAAAGAATTGATTGGGTCACTGGTTGAGAAGGTACTACCATCTGAAGGATGTACTGAAATAAAAGATGAACAAGAGAATAGTTCGGAGCAGAAGAAGGTATCATATGATAGACGACGTTAAGATATAGATCATATGAGAAGATAAAGAGGAAGGCAGAAAACAGGAAGGATTGGAGAAAGCTGGGTTTGCAGTGAAAGACCTGCCCTTGGGCAGAACACTGAATGAATGAAAGAGTTCAATTTGAAATAGAGCTTGCATTGCGAGGAATGGCGCTTAGTACGGTTAAAGGAAGTACTTCACTAAGACATCGTTAAAATCAGAGGTACCCTCGGATCTCGAATAACTATTGCATTATATTTTAGAACTTGAAAGTTAACTTTAAACACCAGTAAGCTTAGTACGCCAAAACCACAAAAAGTATAATAAATTAGGTTGAATTAATATGTATCTTTTAAAAATAGAACAAGATGAAAAATGGTACAAAATATTGGTCTAATTTGATTATGGGTCCTCTATTTTCGTGATCCAAGAAGACTCCATCATAACCTATCTGAGAAAGCCAAATTATAACAAACTGGCCAATTAACTAGTAATTCATAATATTATAATTTATGTTACACAAACGCAGAACTGATTAACGAAAATTCTTGAACGTTTGGTCTGATTGATTGGTTTCTTCCGAAGTTTTCCTCGGCCGAAGGCGGATGCCAAGTGATCTATGGCGAGTCCTCGGCCTCACCTCACTTCATCCCCGTTTGGTCTGATTAGGCCTACCTGGTTGTTTTTTTTTTTTTGGGTACACTTCATGTTTCAATCCTAATTTGGATCAACAGTATGCATACATAGCAAAAGCGCCTAGATTTTTTTTTTTTTTTTTCAATTTTCTGGTGGGGGACATAACGTAACGGCCAATGCCAATTTTCAGATAGATTATTACCTATAAAAATTAAGGAGAAATCAGCACACAGGTAAACTACTTCTGGTGGTTTTTGAAGTGAAAGTCGCGGAATTTGTAAGGGATTTTTTTGTGGAAATATAGTTGAATATATGTAAGCATTTTAATGCGATACTTATTAGGAAAGAAACAGAGCTGTTCGAAAATGTAGTAAATTACGTTTCAAATGAGAGGTGCGTCATAATGGACGTAAGTACAATGTGTATATTTAGTATTTAGTAATTTAACCTGGTAGAGGTATGGCCATTAGGCTCAAAATGAAACAGCAATAGAAAATCAGATACCTCATCATCAAGAAGACTGATTTTATTGCAACATAGCAGTGTTTCGTTAAGAATAGGCCTACCTGAAAACCTGGTTATCTAGATAGTTTTTTGCTTCTCCTGTAAAATTTTGATTTTCAGAGTTACGAGTAACGCAACATGTAAGACATACCAAAAGCCTAACAGATTCGTATATTCAAAGCATATGAAAAACATGAACTAAACTAAACAAAACTGGCTTAACCTAACCAGTCTCAAATTCCCTCATCTCTCTGCCGGCCTCCACACTTTCACAGCAACTTTCGACCCTCATTTTCGGTATGAAATTGGCGTCGGCACTTCTTCTTCTTCTTTTTTTTTTTTTTTTGTTACAATACGTATGACTCGACTAGAAGCCAAGAATGTAAATACATTTGCACTTTAACGTGATAACGCAATAATACAGAAATACCTAACCTAACCAAACCTAATGAAGGCAAATCTAATCAAAATTAGTAACGTAACAAAACATAACTTTAAAAATTCCAGTGTACACTAGCGTGAAACTTTCGTAATGTCACGCTTACTTATGTTGGCAAGACTGAAGAAACAGTTGTAAAACAATAGGGATGTATTAACTTTGTACGAATGGAACTACCTCTGCGCTAGTTTAGCCAAAATTAATTGACCCTGAAACCTTACTCGTCCTCAAATTAGTATTAATGATATTAAATTGGCAATGTAAATATCTGTAAACAAAAAAATTACATTATTGACTCTCCTACAGTTTATATACCTCTGATTGAGTTCTATCTTATATGTACAGTAGGCCTATAGCCTATCTATTATCAGGCAGTACATCTCACTTGACGATGTGTCAGAGAAAGAACAATATAGGTACAAACCCCATGCCCCTTAAAAGATTTCCTGCATATACCACTGTCTTTTTAATATTATATTTTTACATTAAGACTTCCGTGTAAACACTATGCCAGGTCTTTCCCAGAGGATAACATAATACGGTACTAAAATACTATGAAACTGACATCCAGTTCATTTAAACTCTGTTGGGAGTCGAATTCGGCGTCGCTAGGTTTCGTAGACAATATTTCATTAGAAGCCATGTTATTTTCCTGCGTTTGTGTACTGGTAGGCCTATTGATATTATTTTTGTGATTTCATCTACTCCAAGGCTGATAACTTACAAGGAGAGGACACGCTCTGTATATCACAGAATTAAATACGATTTTGTGACATGAAATTATAAGACGTAGTGTTTAAAGTCATACTTGGTATGGGTGGCCAATGATCCCTCGTTTTGAAAATATTGGCTATTGTTTGTGACATACTTCCGTTAGGTGTCTAATAGGAAAACATTAGGCTGTGTAACGGCGTAGCTCATGTGGTTGGATGCTGAGTTGTCATCCAGGCAACTTGAGTTCGAATCCTAATGCCTTCTCATTTTCAAAGCTTGATATTATTATTATTATTATTATTATTATTATTATTATTATTATTATTATTAATATTTTTTAACTTTTTTTATTCACTTTCAGTTGTCAGCTCCTATATTCAAAGCCATGTTGAAATATGCGTGGTATGCATCAAAATTAATAAACGAATGAGAAGTGTTTGTGAATGTGAATGATATCTGTTTCGCAGTAGAAGTGCGGAAAAATGTGTGTGACTGGACAACCTTCTTTCATTTGCTGTGCATGGTGCAGGAAATATGTTTTGTGTGTTTTTATGACATTTATCATAATGAAAGGGACACAATGAAGTGGAATAGCTGCTACAGAAACAGAACAGACACCAGTGACACATCTTACCTGCCCACATGAGCAATATTTCATTGTTTATCCTTTATAATACAATGTTAGCTAATTATAATTTGTTTAAAACATGATGAAGCTTTCAATACATTGAGAAATATGATATATGTAAATAGATTACTGTGATCACAATATTAATCATTATTAAAAGAAGAAAATAGGACCAGTTAAGATTCGAACTTAGGTTGCCTGGATAACAACTCAGCTACGCTGTTACACAGGCTAATGCTTCCCTATTAAGCACCTAACGGATGTATGTCACAAACAATACCAATATTTCCAAAACGAGGGGTCATTGGCCACCCTTACCAGGTATGACTTTAAACAGTACCTCTTGTACTTTCATCTCACACAATCTTATTCCATTCGGTGATATACAGAGCGTGTCCTCTCCTAGTTAGCAACATCCATTGGCATTATAAATATAGAAAACATTAATTAATAGTTTGGAGTTTTGCAAATAATTTTAAAGATTACGGACAAGCTGAAATAGTGGGACGTGTGGCTTACCTGAGCTAGGCGTTTCAGATATTAGTATCAGTAGACCTAATAACGACGCGGAATCAGGCCTACTTCAGTTTATTTTTTTATTTATTTTATTTATTTTACGACGCTGTATCAACATCTAGGTTATTTAACGTCTGAATAAAATGAAGGTGATAATGCCGGTGAAATGAGTCCGGGGTCCAGCATCGAAAGTTACCCAGCATTTGCTCGTACTGGGTTGAGGGAAAACCCCGGAAAAAAACCTCAATCAGGTAACTTGCCCCGGCCGGGATTCGAACCCGGGCCACCTGACCGTTACTCCACAGGCGTGGATACTTCAGTTTATCCTAATGACGTTGATGTGGCGAAAGATGATAGTGGTCCTATTTCTGACTATTCTACAAGATGGATAATCAAATTAATCCCTTCACGATCACATCGCCAAATAAAATTACGTAATCCAAAATAAGGAGAGTGATTTTAAAATTTCACGCATGTAATATATATATATATTTTTTTTTCGAGATATAATTCATTACGAAAGCCAGCTATAATGGCTGGCGGATTAGCGTACTAACCACAAGATACCTCCATTCTGGTTGGATGAGCGTCCACCTCTGCTTCGGCATGTGGACGTGAGACCAGCGGCCGGCTGGTCGGTCATGGTTCTTAATGGGCTGTCGTGGCTCGGATCATTATTATAATGAAGTAAAAGTTTGTTCTATGAAACTGCCGTTAACTGAGAGAGTAAACACTTACTGCCCTGCGACATTTTATAAATGCACGAACAATATAAATCGCGTTAGAAATACTCACACAGCTAAATTAAATTTAAAACTAAACTCAAAATAATTCACCTCCATCAACACAAAATAACTACGAAAAGAATAGCCTTGACAGAACACCAACGCTTGCTATAACACAGTACCGGTAGCGATGATTCGATTCTTCCGTACAAAACAGTTGGCTATCACGTGCTAACGTGAAAAAGTCGCGACTTGTCAGCATGGACTCTGTTTGGGTGGCTGGTTTCAGCGGTTGCCAGGGTGACACCTTGAAGCCGTTTAACTGTCAATACTTTCTAGTTCTGTATAGAATAGAACCTGGTTTCTATTCATAAAAAATGGTGAACAACAGAACAGTTCGGGGCAGAAGAAGATATGAGATAATAGACGATATTAAGATATATGGATCATATGGAGACAAAGAGGAAGGCAGAAAATAGGAAAGATTGGAGAAAGCTGTGTTTGCAGTGAAAGACCTGCCCTTTGGCAGAACACTAAATGAATGAATTCAATATGAAATAAACCTTGCATTACGAGGAATGACGCTTAGTACGGTTGAACGAAATACAGCAACATAAAAAACCTTTTGCTTACATTTTTATTGTACCTTGTTTTTTTACTATACCATGCAGGCTTTGCTTAATCGTAAGTTTTAGTTGCCATGGTAATATTTTACACTGCATAAGTACAATCAAGGCACAGTTAAAAATAAAGGAAACGGTTTTTGACGTCACTTCACTTCACTAAGACATGGTTAAACTCGGATGAACCATTTTTTTTTGTTAAGAATCCACAATCAGTACTTGGTCAATTTTTATTACTCTACTACCACTTCCAACGGACTCCTAGCGAATATTCACACGTTTATCTTATGATTGTGGCGCTGTAAATCAATTTAGAACACTTTTATCTCAGCCGCGACGCATTTCAATTTTTATTGCACAGTATAAATGCAATTATCACTACAATGACACAATAATTCTTGCAGATAACACAAACAACTTCGGAAACGTAATTAACAGTCACAGTTTTACTTCACTTCCACTAGATGACTCTTGAGTTCCAGCCTATAGGCGAAGCAGGGATGCCAATATTGGCAAACGAAATGAAACTGTGAGGAATGTTACAACAGGTGTGCTAAACGTTAGGAATGTTACAATAGGTGTGTAGCACGTTAGGTTAGGTTAGGTTAGATTAGGTTTTGTTACGTGTGTAAGATAATATGAAGTCCACATCTGTGGAGTAACGGTCAGCGCGTCTGACCGCGAAACCAGGTGGCCCGGGTTCGATTCCCGGTCGGGGCAAGTTACCTGGTTGAGGTTTTTTCCGGGGTTTTCCCTCAACCCAATATGAGCAAATGCTGGGTAACTTTCGGTGCTGGACCCCGGACTCAATTCACCGTCATTATCACCTTCATCTCATTCAGACGCTAAATAACCTAAGATGTTGATGAAGCGTCGTAAAATAACCTACTAAAAAAAAGATAATATGAATGGTTGCTACAGTTGGCGATACTGCAATCATTCTCCCACTCCACCTCAAATAACGTCACAACGACGGAATATGGCCGCCTTCTTCCTTCATGTACGACGATTTTCCTATATAAGTCAGGAACCTATTTAGGGTGGGACCACAGCTCTTCCAGTGATCACATCGAGTTTCTAATACTCCACACTACAAAACCAAGGTATTTTCAGTGTTTGTTTTTAATTTTCTATACTGGCAGTACAGTAATAAAAATTCACCCAGTACTTTTACACAATACATGATGAAGAGGAATCCCGAATAACTATCGCATTATTGCCTATTTTACAACTGGAATGTTAACTACATATATACACGAGTAGTAGGCCAAAACTACAATAATTAAAACAAACTCGTTGGTATCAATGTGTATCTTTTAAAAATATAACAAGATGAAAACTGGTACAAAATATAGGCCTAATTTTATTATGGCTCATCTATTTTCGTGATGAAAGGAGATTCTAACATAACCCACCTGAGGGAGCCAAATTGGAACAATAATCTGACCAAATAACTGGTATTTCATAATACTATTACCATCTCTTACACAAACGCAAAACTGGCTAACGAAATTTTTTAAACGCTACATTGTTTGATATGGGTGACATTCCGAATGTAATTCCTAGGCAACTGTACGCACTATCTAATGCAGTTCTACTTATCTTTGGTTCTGGAAATAACTCAATCATACCGCGTTGCATTTTACTATGAAGAAAGAAATATATTATAGCCTACCTCTTCATTGAACTTCAAACAGCTCTATTTTTAAACGGTTGTATTATATGAAAAGTAATGCAATACGTGATACTGAAACTACCTTTACCATTCTACCGTATCACAGTTTTCGGGAGATTTTAAGGAACACTCATCTTCAGAAAATATCAAATATAGTGTACAATAAAATGTGTAACTAACCTTTCAACTCGCGAAGACATTCTCAGGCCGTACATTTATTCACATCCTCCATTATCCAACACAAAAATTAAACGACGCACACAACATTTCACGTCACAAATAATCACGAACTGCACATCCGCGATTCTCCCTCGGTATAACATCATTCAGAAGTACCAATAGTGTCATGCTTGGAATATAATAATAAAAGGACACTGCGCTGAACTAAAACAATCCATTTGAAGCAAATTAGTATAATTAGCACAGTTAATTCCATTTATGCATGTTCCTATTTCTTTAAACATCCAAGAAAACTTGATAATTTACTGTCTGAGTTGTTTTCAAATATATTAAGTTGGCCATATTATTGCACTTCCTCTACTGCATTCCATCATCTAATGAGGAGCAACTTTATACTCGCTCTGCGTTCTGATTTTTTGCAATTAAAAACATACGCAATAGCCTACAGTCAATATTTTAAGAAGTGAAACTTAAGCACATCATTAATAGATTAACCCAGTAAATACACAAACTTTAAATTAAAATGTAATAGCTGGGCATTCATTTGTTACGTTAGTTTTATAAGTTTAAAAAGAAAATTGTTTCGTAGATACATTGCGGAGGCAATTAATGAAACATATGTGCCTACCACAGCGACGATTGTTACAACGAGCGTCAAATCATAGCATGGGAGAGAGGAGAATCAGCTGTAGCGTGCAGCATTTAAACTGTTTGCAGCTTCTAAATATCACATGATAGACCAATCATATAAGTAGTATATTTATATGCTATTTAATTTACTATGAACGTTTCATTCTATTTATTCGTTCAAATCTATGCTTAAATAATACAAACCTTTCTTATCGCTTATTATCACTAAGTGTCTGCCGTTGTGTATATCGATAGCGCATATGCTTCCCAACACAGGACTGGGTGTTTATCCTTCGTCTTGTGATTGCTCTGCGATATCTCTGCGGTGGTGGCCCTGCGTCACGCCAATACCGTTTTCAGGAAGGTCCGAATTTGTGAACCTACCCGCACTGGTCTAGAAGTCGGATAAAAGGGAGGTTTAGCAGAATAAGGAATAAGTTTATCTAAGTGAACGTATTCCGCGAATTTCGATAGGCCACTTCTTTACACCAAATCACGACAGCAGGCACTGCAGGTAGACTGAAAGGTGAAAAACCGCCTGTCTGTCAGTCTTGTTTCAGTGCAAAATGCAATTATGGGATAATATTATTACGTGAAGCAAAATTCTCGTAGTTGAAATATTAAGATATATCAGTATTGTTTACGTACAGAGTAGAAAGTAACTAATATAAAGTAAGTAACTAGAAAATAAAATGACCTGGACGGGCTTTAAGCCATTTGGACCAATTTATCTCAATTGGGCTCCACGCCTATGGAGCCCTCGTACCTAAGCACATTTGATTTTTATTTTCAGGACCAATCTATGGAAAATTAAATTATGGTTTATTTAACAACTCTCACATGTATTCTTAATATTGTAGTTGTTATCCCCTGGTAGAGGGGAAGAGAAGGCCTGCTGGCCTTATCTCTACCAGGTTAAATAAATAAATAAATGAATAAATAAATAAGTGCAGAGGTTATATCAGCCTCGCCGATGTGCCGGAATTTTGTCCCGCAGGAGTTTTTACATGCCAGTAAATCTACTGACATGAGTCTGTCGCACTTAAACACACTTAAATGCCATCGACCTGAACCGGGATCGAACTCGCAACTTCGAGCACAGAAGGCCAGCGCTACACCGGCTACGCTAACCAGGCCAACCCAATCTATGGCTACTATAGGAAAATGCGTAGCAGATCTGGAAATGGCAATGACAGATGTGACGATAGAAGAGAAACAAGAATAAGTGAAGTCGCCCTCGGTAGCATAGTTCGTATAACGCTGGCCTTCTATGCAGGAGGTTGTGGGTTCGATCCCGGCCGAGGTCGATGGCATTTAAGTGTTTAAATGCGACAGGTTCATGTCAGTAGATTTACTGGCAAGAAAAAGAACTCCTGCCGTTCAAAATCCAGCACACCAGCGACGCTGATATAACCTCTGCAGTTGCGAGCGTCGTTAAATAAACCATAATTTATTTAAAAGAATAAGTGAATATCATAAATTTGTTAATTTAAATTATTACACCTTGTGGAGTAAGGTACTGAAGACAATTCTTCCAGCAGAAATTAAAGTCCACATGAAAATATTTGAGTTTCTCGCTTGCAATAGGTTTGGTACTACATTTTCAATTTTCTTTTTTCATTGTCCTCAGGATCTTCCTGACAATCCTAGTGACTGTTGCGTCAGAAGAAAAGCTTTTCCATGTTATATGGATCAAAACTTATTTGACAACAAAGAAAGGAACCACAATCCAACAAAGATATCATTTTGATATATCGTATTATTGAGCAAAATTATAAAGAAAATTACAAACAGACAATAGTAAATAATAATAATAATAATAATAATAATAATAATAATAATAATAATAATAATAATAATAATAATAACAATAATAATAATACTTACTTACTGACTTTTAAGGGACCCGGAGGTTCATTGCCGCCCTCACATAAGCCCGCCATTGGTCCCTATCCTGTGCAAGATTAATCCAGTCTCTACCATCATATTCCACCTCCCTCGCATCCATTTTAATATTATCCTCCCATCTACGTCTCGGGTTCTCCAAAGGTCTTTTTCCCTCCGGCCTCCCAACTAACACTCTATATGCACTTCTGGATTCGCCCAAACGTGCTACATGCCCTGTCCATCTCAAGCGTCTGGATTTAATGTTCCTAATTATGTAAGGTCCATGTATGGTGGGTCCCTATCACCACGGCATGGCGCGTCCTCAGGTTGCGGATAGAGGAGACGGCCTCCAGATATGGAGGGTAGCTGCGAATATATTGAATAAGCAGTCGTGGACAGCCGATAAGGGGTGGTCCTCCAGCTTGGGGGTTGGGCGAAGGGCTAACAACCCATCACCGTAAAAAACAGCTTGTTACGAATTCCTACAATATTCGAACTTTCAGGGGTGCAGACTGTAATTCTGACCATTATTTAGTGATTGGAGAATTAAGAGAAAGATTATCAGTAGCCAAGCGAGTAGAGCAACAAGTTAATATTACTAAATTCAATATTTTGAAATTAAAGGACGAGGAAGCTAAGCAAAATTATCAGGTCGAAATTTCGAATAGGTTTGCCACTTTAGAAAGTTCCGACGAAGTTGAGAAAGAATTAGATGTTAATAGCGTGTGGGAAAATATCAGAGATAGTATCAAAATTGCAGCTGAGCAGAGCATAGGTTATTATGAAACTAAGAAAAAGAAACCGTGGTTTGATGAAGATTGTTGCATGGTAGTAGAAAGAAGGAAACAGGCAAAATTGAAATTCTTACAGGATCCAGTTGAGGAGAAGAGAGATAATTATTTCAATGAAAGACGGGAAGCAAGTCGTACACTTAGGAATAAAAAGAGAGGTTACTTGAAGGAAAAACTGAATGAGGTAGAAACAAATAGTAAGAATAAAAACATTCGAGATTTATATAAGGGTATAAAGGAATTTAAGAACGGATATCAGCCAAGGGTAAACGTGATCAAGGATGAGAATGGTGACTTGCTTGCAGACTCTCCATCAATCCTAAACAGATGGAAAAACTATTTTGCGCAACTACTAAATGTACATAGGCCAAATAGAAATGATCGGGACGAAATTGAAATACAAACTGCTGAGCCATTTATACCCGAACCCACGCTTTCAGAAGTCGAAATTGCGATAGAAAATCTGAAAAATTACAAGTCTCCAGGTATCGATCAAATTCCAGCAGAATTAATACAAGAGGGTGGAAGTGCATTATATAGCGAAATTTATAAACTTGTACTTGTTATTTGGGAAAAGGAAATTGTACCAGAACAATGGAAGGAGTCCATAATTGTACCTATTTTTAAAAAGGGGGACAAAACCAACTGTGGTAACTTTCGAGGAATATCACTTTTGTTGACGTCGTACAAAATTTTGTCCAATATTCTTTTGAGGAGATTAACTCCGTACGTAGATGAAATTATTGGGGATCATCAGTGCGGTTTTCGGCGTAATAGATCGACTATTGATCAGATTTTTTTTATTCGGCAGATAATGGAGAAAAAATGGGAGTATAAGGGTACAGTACATCAGTTATTCATAGATTTCAAAAAGGCTTATGACTCGGTTAAGAGGGAAGTATTATATGATATTCTTATTGAATTTGGTATTCCCAAGAAACTAGTTCGATTAATTAAAATGTGTCTCAGTGAAACATACAGCAGAGTCCGTATAGGTCAGTTTCTATCTGATGCTTTTCCAATTCACTGCGGGCTAAAGCAGGGAGATGCAATATCACCTTTACTTTTTAACTTCGCTTTAGAATATGCCATTAGGAAAGTTCAGGATAACAGGCAGGGTTTGGAATTGAACGGGCTACATCAGCTTCTTGTCTATGCAGATGACGTGAATATGTTAGGAGAAAATACACAAACGGTTAGGGAAAACACGGAAATTTTACTTGAAGCAAGTAAAGCGATCGGTTTGGAAGTAAATCCCGAAAAGACAAAGTATATGATTATGTCTCGTGACGGGAATATTGTACGAAATGGAAATATAAATATTGGAGATTTATCCTTCGAAGAGGTGGAAAAATTCAAATATCTTGGAGCAACAGTAACAAATATAAATGACACTCGGGAGGAAATTAAACGCAGAATAAATATGGGAAATGCGTGTTATTATTCGGTTGAGAAGCTCTTATCATCCAGTCTGCTGTCCAAAAATCTGAAAGTTAGAATTTATAAAACAGTTATATTACCGGTTCTTCTATATGGCTGTGAAACTTGGACTCTCACTCTGAGAGAGGAACATAGGTTAAGGGTTTTTGAGAATAAGGTGCTTAGGAAAATATTTGGGGCTAAGCGGGATGAAGTTACAGGAGAATGGAGAAAGTTACACAACACAGAACTGCACGCATTGTATTCTTCACCTGACATAATTAGGAACTTGAAATCCAGACGTTTGAGATGGGCAGGGCATGTAGCACGTATGGGCGAATCCAGAAATGCATATAGAGTGTTAGTTGGGAGACCGGAGGGAAAAAGACCTTTAGGGAGGCCGAGACGTAGATGGGAGGATAATATTAAAATGGATTTGAGGGAGGTGGGGTATGATGATAGAGACTGGCTTAATCTTGCACAGGATAGGGACCGATGGCGGGCTTATGTGAGGGCGGCAATGAACCTTCGGGTTCCTTAAAAGCCAGTAAGTAGTAGTAGTAGTAGTAGTAATTATGTAAGGTGAAGAATACAATGCGTGCAGCTCTGCGTTGTGCAGCTTTGTCCATTCTCCTGTAACTTCATCCCACTTAGGCCTAACCCCAAAACTTTTCCTAAAAACCTTATTCTCAAACACCCTGAATCTCTGTTCCTCTCTCAAAGTGAGATTCCAAGTTTCACAGCCATACAGAACAACCGGTAAATAACTGTTTTCTAATTCTAACTTTCAGATTTTTTGACAGCAGACTGGATGACAAAAGCTTCTCAACCGAATAATAACAGGCATTTCCCATATTTATTCTGCGTTTAATTTGCTACTGAGTATCATTTATATTTGTTACTGTTGAATAACAATAATAATAATAATAATAATAATAATAATAATAATAATAATAATAATAATAATAATAATAATAGTAAGCTTAACAATAAAGTTAGTAAACGTAAACCTTGGTGTGAAATTAAAAAAAATCAAACTGTGTTTCGTAATTCTCCATGAAGAGCAACGGATATCTTCAGACTAATAACTGGACATAAGTCTTTGTCAGCGTATCTCTTCGGAATTGGGGCTTATGCTGTACTTCAACCAGGAACTTACAGCACATACTGAACTGCACGCTCTCAACATTTCAGAAAATAAAATTTCTTAATAAAATCGCAGATGTTTAATTGCATATTAGAAAAGTAAAGAAGAAAATCAAATGTTACGAGCACTTGAATAAAATTATTTGAGATCAATAATGCAGCAAGAAAGTTTCAACAGTCTCATGATTTTATTCTGTCCATTGGATATGAAAATTATCTGGAGCTTGTTAAACTTAGACAAAATCCTAAAAGTGATTGTAGGGTAAAAATCAAGAAAGACAATTTTTTTCACGTTAATGCCCTGATCACACACACATGCGCGCACGCACGCACGCACGCACACACACACACAAAGACCGAAGTACTGAAGACACTACGAGAAGAGAGCATGAGGAGTTGGGAATGATAATGGCGAGCTAACAAACAACGGAGCCGAAACAAAGAAGTAATTTCCAAGCATCGCAGAGGTACTAGTTACGAAAATCCCAATTACATCGGGACTGACGACCATGTTCACAGGACACGGAAGAATAAGAGCCTACTTCTATAAATTCCACATAACACCAGGTGCAACTTGTCCCTGTGAAGGTGGAGATCAAACCGTTGACCATCTTTTGCTCGAATGCTCCAAATACATGGAAAGGCAAACACTGCGAAGAAACATAATAACCAAGCGAGGAATTTGGCCACCAGATAGAAGAGACCTAACGAAAAGATTCTTAAAATACTTGTGCAAAATTGTGAATTCAATTAACTTTAATTCAATTGACTTTACAAACAATTAAATTAGACTAGAACACAGAGTAGTAACAAGTAAGGAGCGGATTCCTATGTAGGCCTAATTAAATATTATTTTTGCGCGTAATAAAACACAATTAACAAAGTTAAAAATTCCGAACATGAAGTTTCAAGTTTAAAATTCGAATTTTATTTCAAATAAAAACACACATTTCACAAAAAATTATGTAAATACATATTTTCAGGAAATCTATTATAAACGCATAAAGCTTGGAGTTTTTTACTTAAATAATTTTTTACAAGTACTTTCAAATATTTTAAAACTAAATCAATTATATCACTCAGAAGTACGTAATATTTTTACGAATTCTTGGTTGCTTCGTGTTTCTAAGCGCTGTGTGGTGTATCCGTGATCCATTTTTGTAATAGGCTTAGTTTCGCCTCAAGTTCTGAGAACTGCTAGGCAGCACATCAGTGTTATTATCAGAGAATAAATTAACATGGACAAGGAGGAGAGATCTTGCAGCACCTATAAATAGGAATGTTTATTGTTGCTGAAGATGATTTCATTCCACGTTTTGTTTGTGAAATACAACAGATAAGAGCTCGGGTATGAACATTATTTAATTTAAACAAATCTCTCGCCTCTCGCTCATGTCTGTCAAGTAAGGCAATATATCTTGTTGAGAGTCCCTGTAATCGGGCTTTATCAATCGATATCCTTCAAGATATACTGAAAGATGGTTGTTTAAAAAACGATTTGGCTTTCTTATTAGCAAATCTAAGCTTTTTGTGTGACACCATAAAAAAAAACTCGAAACATCCAAAAACCTGTTGTCTGAAACTGGGAGGTGCATGCCGTGGAAATTACATTAGACTCGCTATCAGGTTCAGAAGTACAAGTACTAAGGGACAAATTCCAGAATGTGTTTGGGAAAAATAGTGGATATAAAAAAATGTATAAAGTTGCTCAAATATTGGAGGGTGTGTCTGTAGGTGAAATTGACAGTGTTTGTGTTTGTGACATTCCTCTCTTTAAATTTGCACGTCTGACGTTCTGTGATGTGGAAAGATCGTTTTCACAGTATAAGTCGTTGTTCAGAGATAATCGACATGCATTTGTGATGGAGAATTTGGAGATGATCTTTGTTGTTCACTGCAATTCTCGGTCAACTACTAGCTCTCAAGTATGGTTGGTGAGTACATAGTAATTTTTTTTCAAGCTAAGTAAGGTACTTTTGTCATATTTAAAAAAAAAAATATATATATATATATATATATTTTAGCAAATATTTTCGTACATTTTACAACGTAAAAAATAAATATATCTAACTTCTTAGCACATAAAAATCCGCTCCCTAGTAATAAGCATACATCTGTACATAATGTAAATACATAAACGTAGATTTAGGTAAGACAGAATAGAATTTATTAAGAAGTAAAAGCCAAATTGTACAAAGGACAACATTACTAAACTCAGGCATTCCATACAAATAGCGGCACAATACAAGCTTATATTGTAATTAGTCAACTATCAGGTATAGGCCTATGGTAGCTTATCAATCATCAACTAAACACAACTGAAATTCAACTTAATAACTTATTCATCCCAGGCAATACAGATGTAAACCAGAACATGTAGTATTACAAACTGTAATGGAACATGTTGTTTAATTACGTTTCTAAAACACACACACACGTCTGTGATCAGGGATTAAAAGCTCTAATACTAATAGCCAGGGAAAGGATTTATATGTAAATACATATTTACTTATAAAGCTAATATAATTTATATTTTGCATTATCTTTATGTTTCACAATGTGTAGGGTTGAAAAATCCTACTTTTATTTTCCATATTTTTCCATATTTTAGAGTTTAGTACATATTTTCGTTAATTTCCATATATTTTCCATATTTCATATAAAACAGTCCATATTATATTAGGTTTAACAATAAAACAAAACAAAATTCCATTAACTTTTAAAAATACATTTCAACAATAGAGATTTAAACACATGTTCAGTAATCCCTTTAACATCAGAGTTATTTGAAAATTAGCAGTCCTATCAACAATGGGAAAGTAAGTTACAAAACTGTATTAATTTAATTTAAAATTTTTAACAGACTTCAGTTGTGCAGCTCAACAGTTAAATGCCAGTCAGAGTACACATAGGTTCAGTTTTGTAAATCATACTATAAAGACGGTAAATATGCCAAAAGTACGTCATTCAGTCAATTTAAAATCAAAACTAACAAGTTACATTTCAGAATTTAAAGAAGATGGTTTATCAACTGACAATAAAATATTATTTTGTAATTTGTGTCAGTGTGCAGTATCATCTACACAAAAGTTCCTGGTGCAACAACACATTACAACTAGTAAACATCAGGCCAACAAACAACTAAATTCCAAGCAGAGACAATTGTTTTTAACACAACCAACAACATCGAATGTAAGATCTGAGTTTAACATCGACCTGTGCCGTTCTCTCATCTCTGCTGATATTCCTCTCTACAAACTAAAGAATAAGGTCTTCAGGGAATTCCTTGAAAAATATACTCAACATACAATCCCGGATGAGTCAACACTTAGGAAGACGTATGCTCCATCCATCTACGATGAGACAATACAGAAGATAAGAGATGAAATTAAAGATAGTTCAATTTGGGTTTCCATTGATGAGACTCCCGACAAAGAAGGTAGACTTGTTGGTAATGTAGTTATCGGTTTGTTAAGTGAACAATATTCTGAACGAATTCTTTTACATTTTGATGTTCTAGAAAAGTGCAATAACAAAACTATAGTTAAACTGTTCAACGAAGCTATGGGTATCCTGTGGCCAAAGGGTATTATGTACGATAATGTGTTATTCTTTATTAGCGATGCTGCCCCTTATATGGTCAAAGCTGGACAAGCATTATCTGTTGTATATCCTAAATTGACTCATTTTACTTGTGTGGCGCATGCATTTCATCGTGTGGCAGAAGTGGTCAGAGACAATTTCCCTAAAGTAGATTTGTTGATTTCATCAGTGAAAAAAGTATTTCTCAAAGCTCCCAGTAGAGTTAACGTGTTGAAAGAAATGTACCCTGAAATTCCATTGCCACCAAAGCCAATTTTAACTAGATGGGGTACATGGCTAGAAGCAGTTGAATATTATGCCGAACATATAGACTCTATTAACAATGTTCTCCTTGCATTGGACTCTGAAGATGCAGTCTCAATTGATACTGCGAAAACAGTTACCTGTGACATAAGTGTGAAGAATGACTTAGCTCACATTCAGCATACATTTTCATGCATCATAAAAACGCTCAAAAGTCTCCAAAATAGGCACCTTTCACTATCTGAAAGTTTTGAAATTATAAATAGTACTGTGGAACAACTGAATCGTGGTAGAGGTAAAGTTGCAGATGCAGTAAGAGCTAAGGTGGACACTGTACTTTCAAAAAACCCTGGATATGAAGAACTACAAAAGGTTGTTCCTGTGATGAGTGGTGAATCAACAGTGAAGATTAACTTGGACTTATCCCCAGCAGACATTGTGAAATTGAATTATGTACCAGTTACTTCTTGTGACGTCGAACGCTCTTTTAGTCAGTATAAATCTATCCTCAGAGACAATAGAAGAAGATTCACTTTTCAGCACTTGAAAGAAATGTTTGTAACCTATTGTTATGGTAACAGACAATAAAAATTGTGTTTTGTTGAAACTACATTGGAAGATAAGGTACGTCCATTATATTTTTTGTTTAGTTTGATTAAAATGTACCAATATTTAACGTACATAGTCATTTTTTTATAATTTTAAGTCCATATTTAATTCCATATTTTGGTAAAAATCCATATTTAATTCCATATTTTGGTAAAAATAACTACATATATATATACATATTTCATATATTTTTAGTCCATATAAATCCGTTCCCTGCTAATAGCCTATGTATTTCCACATAACAACGAGATAGGCTTGATCATCGAGTAATTGAGGACTGAATATGGTAAACGATGAAAGAGTCACAATGTCAATTTATGTTTCTTTGCATCAAAAGATAGTAGGCCTACCTATGTGCCGTGCTTTGTAATCTGATAAACTGGAATGTGCCAGATGCATCCGTTTTAGTCATAATTTTTGTAGTAAGATTTCCCTAATGATGAATAGGCCTATCTTAATCGAGTAACACTGGGGAACGCTGGAAGTGCCTCTGCTGGGCGTTATGCGAATTGTGTGATTGATTAAAAAAAATCCAGTTTTTCTTAGGCCTACACTCTCTATTTAAATGGTCAAAGTTTAAATTTTAAAAAATCCAGCTTTTCTTACATCCTTTATCCAAATTTTGTCGTGTTTTGTTTTAAGGGTTTTCCGTTATTTTTTAATGTAGCCTAATTGCCTACAGAATTTTTAAGTCTAATACAAAATACAAACTTGTAGGCCTAATAAGATGAAATAAAGGTTTCGAAAAGTAAAATAACAAAATTTTGTAGAATAAATCTTAGTAGGCTATGTAGGCCCTAATTCATTTATCCCTAATGCTTATTATTTTCTTCATAACGATTAGCTTATTCATTAGCCTAATCCTACCAATATACAGCAGGCCTATAAGTTATAGCCTATTATTTCAGTGCAATAAAATATGTTTCTTAATAAAATATGTGGAAATGGTGAACGATGAAAGTGCCTTAATGAAATATATGGAAATGGTGAACGATGAAAGTGCCTTAATGAAATATGTGAAAATGGTTAACGGTGAAAGTATCTTAATAAAATATGTGGAAATGGTGAAAGTGCCAGAATTATGGAAAAATACTGTCTGGCAAGATTCCCACACTTTTTGTCTGCAGTACTTTAATCATTTACAATATTGAGTCCTCCATTAGGGTAAACGCGGGTGAATCGGATTGGAGGACGAATCGGATCAGTTAATACAAATTGCTGGTCCTAGAGTGCGCTAGTGAGTTCATGGTGATACTATCCTCTGAAGTCAAAGGATGCAAGTACTTGATTTCGATGACCATAAGAAGTTGGCGTGTGTACGATCTGCTAGTGAGAAATAGACTACTTTTTATAAGTTTGAGGTACGTAGATGCTCTGAATTTGCCGTTTTGTTATTTTCTAGCTCTGGATTAAACAATTTTTTGAACACACATTATTAAAACTGATGCAACAAGTTATGTAGTAGGAAAGAACATTCTGTCTTGATTCTATAACCTCACCTGATGTTCTCATTTATTTGCTGCCAGTGCTGCCAATTTTAAAATATATATTTGTCTGCATGTGCGGGCGAAACGGATCAGTGAATGGCGAGTAGTTTTAATTGCTTATTTTATATAGAAATGGCAATATTGTTTTTTTTTTTAATTCCGGATGGGTAAATAACAAGAAGTTACGTACTGTAACAGCAAAGAACAGTTTTCTAGATGCTATAGTCGCAACTTTTTTTTTCTAATTTCTTTACTGCCAGTGGTGCCAACATGCAAATATGTATTTCTTTGTATGTGTGTGCGAAACGGATCAGTAAATGGTGGTTAGTTTATACAGAAAAGGCCTTCTGGAGATAGAAAAATATCTCAAATCAATTTTGGGGACATTTTTAAGAAAGCTTGGAACAAAGCTGCTACAACTGGAAATGCTCAAAATAGGTTCTCCTCTTGTTGGATTTATCCATATGATGCTGATGTCGTTCGCGAAGACGAGTATACCCCCACTTTGTCAGAAGCACCATCAAATCCTCCTGCTCCAAGTACGAGTGTCTCTGCTCCAAGTAGTGGTTCATCCAGAAGCTTCCATGACTTGCTTCCTACTTCAACAAAAGCAAGGAAGACTTCAGCACGAGGAAGACCCAGACAAATTGCTTGTCTTCTTACTTCACCAGAGAACATAGCACAAATGAAGAAAAAGTAAGAATTAAAAAACGAGAAGATAAATAGTAAGAAAGGATGCAGAATGGACAGAAAAAATGTACAAAGAGAAAGTGAAGACATGATTGAGATTGACGATAGTGATGATGACGACGACGACGATGATGATGATAATAAGGATGTGGTTATAGAAATAGACAATGAAGGGAGTGATGACATTTGCCAATTTTGTATGATGAAATATTCTGATCCCAAGTCTGTGAAGAAAGGAGAATGGATCCAGTGCCAACGTAAGGGTGAATGGTACTACGAGGTGTGTGTGGGAGCTAAGGGTAGAAAAACGTTTATCTGTGGAAAATGTGTTTGAAAACAGAGAAACTAAGAAATGTGATTTTGCTATTACTGAGCTTCTGATTTTGTATCTTACAGCATGAATAATAAGTTTCCACTAGTTTTTCTTTCAATCCGATTCACCCGCAATACCAATCCTTTTCACCCGCCACTGGAGGATGATTCGGATCAATTTTAACAACCAATTAAGTTGAAGAAAAATAAAACATAATAACTATTTCTGACAGAGTGTTGCTCAGACTTAAAGTTAATGAAATTATTTTGCAGCGGACAGGAAGAGACGCAAGAATTAACAGCTTATTACCACTTTTATTTATAATTATTTTAAAAATGATCCGATTCACCCCCGTTTACCCTATTGTATACAGCCTATATAATTAGATCTAATATCAAGCATAAACGATTGTGATTTGAACTTACACTCCTACCTGCTAGGAGAGGCACGAAATTTTCTATTCCGCCGAATGTGCCGACGTCAGTATTCTGTACGGACATGACTTTCTCAGTAGCGTTTAACTTATTTAGGTTATTTATTTATTTATTTAGGCATATTTATTTATTAAGAGGAGCCGTCCCGTGTGCCCCGTCGTGCAGCAGGAAGAGGTAGAGAGCATACCCTCTAGCGACTACGAACGCACCATAGTGCAGTGTGTTCTCCACGGGTAACGGACGCTAGCCCCAGGGTGCTCTGTGCTGATGACCGCTGCTCTAGAGCAAAGTTGAAAAGTAAAGGTGATAGTGCATCTCCTTGCTTTAGTCCACAGTGAAACACATCTGATAGAAATTGACCTATAAGGACTCTGCTGTACGTTTCACTGAGACACATTTTAATTAATCGAACTATTATATAAAACTTCTCTCTTAATCGATACCACATTGATGATCCCCGATAAATTTCATCTACATATGGAATTAACCTCCACAAAAGAATATTCGACAAAATTGTGTATGACGACAACAAAAGTGATATTGTCCTCCTTTTTAAAGATAAGTACCTACAATTATGGATTCCTTCCATTGTTCTGGTACAATTTCCTTTTCCCAAATAGCAAGTACAGTATCACTATTGATGTTAATAAATTTTGAAGGAAACCGAAGTAAAATAACAGTAACTATCAGGGATGAATCAGCCGATATGTGTCTTTTACTTCAATACAACTTCCGTAACCTATGCAAATAAATACATTACGTTATTGTGATATACCTCTTTATAATCATATTTGTTAATTTGACTAAATCTGCATTAACGAGCAAATTACTTCTGTGTACGATGACAGTGAGAATTTTATTTCTGAAAATAGAAATATAATGCAACTTACCAAGTTATCGTCTTGCGATGAAGAATAAATGCCTGGCAGTTATCTCTATCCCAGTAATTTAGAAGTTGCACCAGCGAATAGGGATTATAAAGAATGGACACTGAGCGAATTTTCCTGTGTTTTGTTTCTCTGTGCGCCAGCGGTTAGTTCCACTTTCAAGCGCTAGAGGTAGTGTAATCGAGCATACGCTAAGATAATAATTGAGAATAGAGTTGAGACACAGGATCCAAACATCGCCTATCTTATTGCATAATCCAGTAACGCTTTGCTTCAAATAAATTCAAATTAACAGCTTTTCCTTATTTCTCAGTGACGAACTAGTTGTAATAATAATATTTTATATTTCAGATATAATACATTATATTATAAAATAATATAATATATTATAAAATTAAGTATCGAATTCGTTTAATATGTGTATATAATATAATATAGGTATATGGTTTTACTTCTCGTAAGAGTTTTTTTTTTCCATTTCAGTGCTATGAAATCATTACATATTTTAATTGTTGTTGGGGTAAACGTCTCAACTCTCATTATAAAGTTAATGACGGATTTATTATTTTATGGATCCAATTTATTTTATTTGAGTACATAATGTACCTAGATGTATGAATTATATGTGTTATATTTCCGCTGTGTCGACTGCTAGCTGGTGTGATGTCAGCGCCAACTCTAGGGAGAAAGCAGAATCTCACGCTTTAACTGGCTTGAAGGTCATTGAAATCAGTCCGTCTACATCAAAGGTACCGACGCGGAGTGTCCGTTCTTTATAATCTCTATTCTCTGGTTGCACCACAGAGAGCGAAATAAGACGAATCCAAGTTGTGACGCTGCAAGGTCAACTTTTCCCATAAACACTAAAAGGCAGGAAGGGAGTTTCGTATGTCAGGAATTATATTGGCATTGTCCTCACATCTGTAGCGTGTTCGATGTGGTGCGCGGAGTGTTTCATTATTCTTAGAATAAATGTGTTTGTAAATATTTAAATTCTGTTAATTTTGTAAGTAAAATTATCCTGTAGCAAGCTATGATGCGTGTGTCGCCATAAGAGATATTGATTTATTATGTGCTAGATAACACATGTATTAATATTTGAAAATGGAAGGAACGAAGATTCCGGATCTTAAAAGGTAATAATGCAATGTCTTGATCATAATGCTTAAATATAAAAATTATATTGATTGTTAAAATACAGCGTAAAAATGTTAAGTGTCATTAGGACATAGTGATGTGTAGTATTGTTCATGAATATCGTAAATAATATAATTGAAAAAAAAAACAGGTACGTTGCAATTTTAGTATATTGCGTTATAGATAGATACTGCGTCCGAATTTTAGAACCAAACATTCTAATTCTTCCACATGTAATAGCTATATTGCTAGTGGTTTTAGAAAAGCGACGAATATTTTTTTAATAACATAATTCTTTGTATATCATTTATTAACTTCTGTTTCAATTTGGTGAATGTTACTTATGTCCCGCCCACTATAGGAGACATAGGCCAGTTTTACACTAATCCTAAACATTTAGTAGCCTATAACTTGTTGCTTGTGTAGGCAGTCTTTTACATTAGATTTGTGAAAATTGGTTTATAGCGCAACATTGGCAGTGATAAAAGTGTGAAATATTCGGGTGAAACAAGCGTTGAGCGATTTCCGCCGATTTTGGAATAGGCACCGACGCACTAGAACTGCCAACATAGAAAACAAAAAATCACACTCAATCGCTTTCACCTTCATCTTGACGGGATAACAAAAGCCTAACCTAACCTAACCTAACCTATTCTGTTCCAAAATCGGCGGAAGTCGCTCAACGCTCGTTTAACGAATATTCGTTCAGTGGGTGGTGGATACTCTACATTGACCTTAAATTTTTAGCTCTGTATTTATACGAAAATAAGATGAGTATTCCAATGTATTGCAATGTTCCATCATTAACGATAGATGTGTAGAAGTTTAATGCCTCTGTCTTATTATGTGATATATTCTACAAATGTTTTCGTAGTTTGTTAGCAATTCCTAACAGTCTTACGTTGTTAGGTTGCACTATTCTCTTCACTGTTTACGTGCAAATATGAGATATTTGGTAGCGCGGTGTGATGAAACCTAACAGTAATAATGTTCGCGTTTATGCGGTAAACAAAGACTGTGCCATTATTTTAACTGATGATTATTCATGTTATAAGGAAGAAAAGATGTCCTTACAATTTTTTTCTAATTTCAATATTTAACTAATTATTAAAGTTTACAATAATAGACGTTTTACAACGTTGTTGGATGGTGAGGAGGGAGTTTAGAAGCACATAGTACAGCTCTAGCGGGTGGAAGGTGGTTTAGAAGTACACAGTATAGCTCAAGCGAGGAGGAGGGGGTCCAACAGATGCTCTGTTCTAATGCAGGAGCGACCATGACAATACTGTTGTTTACATAAAACGAGCAGCAAATATAAACTTTCAATCTCATTAATAGAATATTATGGTAAATTTACATTTTATGTAACAATATTGCTCCGTTTTTTATTGTACGTCTAAAAAATAAACAATAATGGTTTTCTGCACAAAATCACACAAACATTTTTTCTAATGCAACATTTTAATCTCTCCCGGTTCGTAAATCGGTATCATTTTTAAACAAATTCCTGGTTGTGTGACTTTCGAAACGGGGTAAGACACTCTTAGTTTCGAAAAATTGTTGAGAAACTGCTACAAAAGTTCGCCGATTAGGTAACCTTCTTTGAGGAAAACGTTGACGGTACATCTTCTTGCCTTACTTGAATTACGACGAGTTTCTCCATAATTTAATAACATATGATATTCTTAAACTATGAATGACATTGTAAGTTGTTTATGGAATATCCTGTACCGAACTGTCATCCGCTCGGCAGTAGACCTATGGACAGGGAGCTTGAACTCAGCTGACTCGTACGTACGTCTGTGCAGAGTACTGCCTGCTGAACACGTTGCCACGTCTCTCACGCCAGAATATTAACAAATTTAAGCATGCAATTTTATTTAATTTCACGAAAACGTAATGTAACACACAAATATTTATTTAAACTGATATTAACTCTTTGCTAGATATACCTACTGATGTAGCCTATTTATCTTCATAATTTTACCAACGATATAAGCAGCATAACGCAAATAAAATAAAAAAGAAATATTTTTTCTGGAAAAACTATCAAGTTTTGACCCTATGTTGTATGGACATTTTTTGATCCTGTAAACCAGCGGTCCTCAGCGCAGAGCACCCTGTGGCTAGCGTCACTTACCCGCGGGAAACACAGTGCTCCATGGTGCACTCGTAGCTGTTAGCGGGTATGCTCTCTACCTTTTCCTGCTGCACGACGGTGCACACGGGACGGCACCGCTTACCCTTTGCACATTTCAGCGAGTGCTGACGACCACTGCTGTAAACTGTCCCCAACGACTGTGAAAAGGACAGAACTCATACCTCTTACACTCTGTAGGTATAGATATTGCGTCCGAGATTTAGAACCAAGCATTCTATTTCTTCCACATGTAACACGTTGCTAGTCGTTTTAGAAAAGCGGCGAATATTTTTAATAACATTATTCTTAGCATGATTTATTAACTCTTGTTTAAATTTTTACCTCAGCATTTATATGAAAATAAGATTATTCCAATCTATTTCAATGTTCCACTATTAACGATAGATGTGTAGAAGTTCAATGCCTCTGTCTTATTATGTGATATTTTCTACAAATGTTTTCATAGTTTGTTAGCAATTCGGAACAGTCTTACTTTGTAGGTTGCACTATTCTCTTCACTGTTTACGTGGAAATAGCCTATGAGATAATATTGAGTGGCGCAATATTATGAAACAACCATATTAATGTTCGCGTGCAGTGTACATAAACATGACACATTACACACAGGCACGATTGACAGACTAAAAAATGGCAAAGCAAGGAGTAGAACTCTTCTAAAAAAAACCTGACTAAACGTGAAGACTTCATATGACGAATGTAATACAGATATGCGGAAAATTTTTATATCATAATCATGGGTGGACAACTCGTGCTCTCAAAGTGTGAACACAACGTCAGTGCAGGTAGAACGGACTCTGTACTAGCAAGTTTGCTCGCGTCTGCAGTAAGTGGTGGCTCGTTTTTAGTGAAAAACAATATAATCTCCAGATCATTTCCCTTCAGTGATGAGTCGAAATAGAAAGATTATTTTATTAAGAAGGGAAGTAACGCTTGTATTATGCTTTCTTACACACGACATTTAATGTTACAAATAAACACAGTGAAGGTTTTAGTAAAGAAATACTGTCTAGATCTGCTTTAGAATAGCTAAAAGTAAAAATGGGACATCAACAAGGTGAGGCTGATATCAAATATCGTTACCACATTGTGCGTGCGAGTTACAGAATTGCACGACATATGATCGACTAGCTAAGAGCATTTATGGATAAATTTGAAATGTGACAGTATTATGTAGAACATAGAAAACTTTACTATAAACTATCTTGAAGTGTGTTAAAAAAATCTTCTTATCAAATATAGGACCCTACTTCAAGACTTACAGCAGAATTTATTGGCAAGTTTGGAAAAGCAGTGACAATTGACAAGGAATCGAGATTTTTCTGAAATCCTTTTGGCTTACAGCCGATAGAAGATCCTGAAAGTTTATAGCTTGAATTTATAAATCTACAGAACAGCACGCCACTCACATTCCAGCGAAGTCGGGAATCGAACTGTTCGTAATACTGCCTAAATCAGAATATCCAAATATATATACTCTTTGATTCCATAGGCCTATATACTGTATGTGTTTGAGTCAGAGTTTAATGCAAGAAAGAAATGTAACAGCCCTCAATGTACAGAAAGTGCTTAGAAGTAAGTTTAGTTCATCTGCCGTGACATGTAAAAATACTTGAATTTGCGATTGTTTGCGACTACAGACTATTACTTTTCTGAAAACAGAGGAATACTCTTTAATGTATAAAGACTTGTAAATTCTCGTGTTATATGTTTCAAATAAGACATATAATAAGAAATATTAATAAATAGTGTAATAATAAATAAGTGTTGCAGCTATGTTTGTTGTATCTTGAAAAGGTTGTATTCAGTTTGTGTTTCCAGTACTAAACTAATTTACAAAACTAGGAAATAATATAGTTTTGTTATGTATGCTTGGGTACATTCTTTATAAAATTACTGTAATTATTGTACCATGCGTCATTCTGAAATTCAAATCATGGAGTAGATATCACGACCAGCTGCATGAGCCGCCAGAGCGCACCGTGGCAATGAACTGCTTTTGCAGCGAAACTACAAACAACTTGTAACTGCTGCGGCTGGCTCCGTCTGTCTTTCTCTCTTTCAAGGTTTTTTAGCACTTTGGGAGCACGAGTTACCCATCCATGATCATAATTGTTATTTTTATATAACATTGCTCGACGTAGCCTACATTTTGACAGCGAAAGGTAAATATCGAACAGCAGCAAAACACGCTTTAATGATTATCTTTTTAAAATACTTCCTCATAATATTGTCGTGAGATATCTTATGACTAGGAGTTTATATTCCGAGAAGAACAACGTCTCAAGATTGGCTGCACAATGTCAGGAGGACATTGAAGCCGAATATAGTGAGAAAGACATAGAAGCCGAAATTATAAAAGACAAGGCAGATGTAAACGTATATTCCAGACATATTGCTGTTCAAGTAAATACTGTAAGATTAAGTGAACTGTAATATCATAAAAATATTCGAGCGAAAGTGTACAGACTCGAAAACAAAATTGTGGAAATAGAGAAGGAACTTCAAGAGGCGAAGGAAGAAATTAATAGCTATACTGAGACAAAGTCAGTAAAAGGTAAAAAGTAAAGGTATCCCTGTAATATGCCATGAAGGCACTTAGGGGACATGGAAGTATAGCCCCATGGTTTCCATGACCTCGGCACTAGAATGAGGTGGTGTGGTCGGCACCACGCTTTGATCGCATTTTACCCCCGGGAAAGACCTGTTACTCAATTTTATAGGAGGTTGAGTGAACCTCGGGACCTTTCTGAAAGTTTGGCAACAAGAAAAAATCCTGTCACCACCTGGGGTCGAACCCGGGACCTTCTAGTCCGTAGCCAGCTGCTCTACCAACTGAGCTACCTGAGAGAAAGTCAGTAGATAGCATAAAGAAATCAGCACATGATGGCTACAAAATGGCTGCATATATATACTGGATCAAATTAGAAATTAAAAAAAAAAAATCGTCCAAAATGGTCCGAGCCAATTATTCGGTACTGCTTATGTTGGCGAATATCGTCTCTTAAAGGCTACGACTTTAGAAGAAATTTGAAATTAATACAAGCACCGTCGCGCAGCATATTAGATAGGTATATGGGCTCAACGGAATATGCCGTTGGTGTTTCTCCTTTAATTAAACAGACACTAAAGTTAGAAGCCACAAAATTGAATGAAATTGAGAAAGTAGTTTCTCTTATATGCGATGATATAGCAATAAAAGAAAGCTTGCTTTATAATAAAGAAGAGGATAAAATTTTTGGTTTAGTCGAAGCTGAAGGAGTTTATAATAAAGAAATAGGAATAAATCCCGTCTTAGCCAACAAACTTCTGTGTTTAGTTATTCATGGATTATCTACCAAGTACACAATACCGGCAGCATATTTCATGGTACGAAATTTGCAAGGAAATGATCTGCTCTTATTAGTTCAGCAAGTGTTGAAAGCTGTAAAGACTGTGGATTTCATGTGCTTCGGCTTGTAACTGATAACCATAGAACTAATACTGCTATGTTTAAGGGTTTAGGCGGCGGAGATCTACAGCCTTGCGTAGTACACTCATGTAACTTGCAACATAATTTATATTTAAGTTTTGATTACTGTCACATCATCAAAAACATCCGTTCACAGTTTCTAGACCAGGATATAGCAGACAGAGAAGGAATGATCAGTTCAAAATTCATGAAGGAAATATACAGGATACAAAAGGACTTAGCTGTGAAACCCATTCGATTTCTAATGAGGAAGCATGTCGAACCCAGTTCCTTTGAGAAAATGAAAGTTCTTTATGCTGTACAGACATTTTCACTGGAAGTTACAAGCACTTTGGACTATATGAAGGACAATCATTTACGTCTGACATCTCGGGTAAATTTTTCAGAAGCAGGACCAACAATACGTTTTATGAAAAATGTGTACAAATTTTTTTACTGTACACGACATAAGCGATAAATTATCTGTTTACAGTATTTTACTCGGCATTTCTTTTCGGGGACGGGGGAGAATTTCTTAATGAAAGCAAAATTTATCACACTTCAAATGGGCCTTTTATATATGGGGAAGTTACTTTTTGGCAATACTGAACTTAATAAAACAGTAGACCAAGCGTCCGTATAACAATTTCATGGATTGGAAAATATTGCAGGAGATACCACATACTGTCGTTAATTCAAACCGTGATTTCCAATAATCTCGTAGCTCGGTTAAAGGAAGCATATATTTTTTCGTAAATATATTTAAACTTTTTGAAATATTTTATATAAGTTTCAAATATTATTTCTATTACGTTAATTGATTTTAATAATAATTTTAGTAAACGCCTAAAGCAAGTATAGGCCTACTTATTTGGATGTAGTATCGCTTAGAAAAAAAAATAAGTTTTAATTTCAGTATTAATAGTATTACATATTAAGCATTGCGGGAGGATTCGGACACTCTGGGCCATCGTTTCCATAAGCCCTTGTCTCTTCTGGCACCTAAGACTTCGTAATAATAGTTATTTTAGGGTACTTTGCATATATTGATAATGTTAATAGTGGTAGGCACTAACTGCCGCCTAGCGGCAAAATAACTTTTTTCAAGACTCGCACATAAGCGTTGATTGAGCAGGCAGTGTAAACAGCCATAGGATGTGATCCAGCAGGCAGTGCTGTATTACGATCACAGAGTTTGTAAAATTAGCAGTACAAAACTCTTTGGTTTCGAAAGTTCTTTGGTTATAAGTTTTGCCCAAAGACGTTATAATAGTATACTAGACTCACACAGAGCGCTGGTGTGCTGTCCAAAATTGAAACCAGTCTGCGCATGTTTACGCCTCCATGCTACTGGTAGAAATAGAGCGGTAAACACGATTGTCATACTTGTCCTTTGTTTTGTCTCGGGTGTTTTTAGTGAATAGTGTGAAAGTAATGGCAATATAATTTTGAAAGATGATATATTATCGCCGCGGACTCATGCTTAACATGCCGGCATTATACAATAACGTGCGGTGTGGTTTAAAAAAAAAAAAATTGCCGACCGATTGTTGCTGTGTAGGTTTCACTCTAAGCGTCACGTTGTCACGTCTACTTTCTCGATAAGAATAAGCACTAGTTTGTTATATTGTTAAATGGCTATTATTATTATTATTATTATTATTATTATTATTATTATTATTATTATTATTATTATTATTTCATATACGAGTACGTTGGCTTTCTTAACTCTTAATAATAACTCTTTAATAATAATTTTTAATCACATATCTTAATGTTCGTCCTCAGCACAAGACATTGCAACCTCGGGTTTAGTCTACGTGGATTAGACAAGTAAGTGTCATTTAATAATAATTGAAGCAGCTTATTGGTTGCATTATTGAAATTGAGGCGAGTGATTGGAGCGGCGACACAAGAAATTGAAAACAATAATACAATTAAATTTCAAAGACCTGCCGAACGCATGAGGCCGCTCAAAGACCTGCCGAATGTTAACCATGAGAGCGCGGCGATAATACCATCCCTGTTTAATTTTCCAAGCTATTTGCAAAAGGTACGATATAATATTATCTCTGTTGTTACAATATCAATATCATTAAAAATCAATCAGTAGTTTACGACAATAAAGAATACTTAATTGTTAGTAAAAGTATATCAGACTGTAGAGAAATCCCACTGAGTGAATTATTTAGACTTACACATCAGATGTTAAAACATTAGTGGAAAGATAACTTTTTGTTTTTATTATGTAAATGAATTTATCTGCAAGATAATAAACTTTCATTCAAGATCCATATATGGATAAATAAATATACAGATAATAAATAAATAAATAAATAGCTATAATAGCTAAGCCTCCTTTGTGAATTTATGATTCAGAGTTCACCTATAAATAACTCTTTTACATTTTGCCGGATATATTTTATTAACAAAAGCAAGGAATGGCATCTTATTGATATTGCATATGTGCATAAAAATTATGTACCATCACTCCGCAAGCAATGATAATATATCTATTTTATTTATTTAAAATAAAAATACAATATGTAAAAAATCCACACATAAAAAGTATGTGTTTTTTTTTATCTTGCATAAAGTGATTGTTTAGTTTTTAGGTCTTCACCTTCACGTTACCTATTGTTTACAATGTATTAGGTACCGATACTTTTTGTAATTGATAGCATTCCCTTTATTAATTGAAGAATGAATTCAATGTAATTTGGCTACCTTCGCATATTATATTTTGCCAGATTACCTATGTCCTGTGGTCTAAAAGTACCGGTAATATAATTCATTTTTGATTCTCTAAAACTTAACAAGTCTATACTGATTATCGCATATTTATTTCACTTAAGAATTTGATTATAACAAGAACTTGTGTAATCAAGGTGCATATATTTATGTCTTGTGATCTAAGAGTTAATATGTTAATATAATTTTAGATTCTCTGAAACCTAACAATTTGCTGATTATCGTAAAATTATACAATCTATAATGTGTATTGTGTAGGCCTAATTATGGATGTATCAGTATGTTTTCTATAAATTGCTGCATACGTATTTTCTTTTCTTTAATGTTCTAACACATATCAATGAAACTTTGAATATGTTTATTTCGTCCTAATTTTACGTTAAACGTCGAAAATGGCCATAATATGTCAATTTTAGATCATCACAGCGTTAAATTGCGTGATTTACGCACTGCTATTATTTGTCTGCTCTCCAACAATATGGCGGCAAGCGCAGCGTTCAATTTGCCCCGGTTTCCTCGTTTCGCGCAGCCGAGACTGTAGGGGCTTGGTTTTGCCAATATGACAGTTTTAAACACATATTATTAATATCCATTATTTCAGAATATATCAGTTTTATAACATTCGGAGTATTATTACTAGCCTATTACTATATAGCCAATTTGAATTTTCATTCGAGGACAAAGTAGTCATATTAGTCTACTGTGTATGACCTATTAACCTCATTTGTTCAGTTGATAATTGTTGGATGTTGGCATTCCTATTCTGTTTAAATCTTGAATAAATTATGGAATGGACGAACATGGCTGCTTAAGGAAGAAATTTGAACAGATCCAGTTAATTTAGAAGTTACTGGTGCTTTCCTGGGATAAACTCCAGAACATGAATTGCACCCTTTCCCTCTTACTTCAAAATTCAAACCTTGTGCACACAAAATAAATTATTGGCACTGAAAAGAGCCTTTTCGTAAATATAATGATGCGCATTCTACAAACGCAGACAAATCTGCTCTTTTTAGTATTATAAGACAATTTGGTAGGTGCAATCCGTGTTCTAAAATTTTCGGCTAAACTCCAGAACATAGATTGCACCCTTCCCCTCTACCCTCACCGCACCTACCGTGCAACTAGCTACTTTCCTTGCCAAAGACGTTGTAGTTATATATCTAGACACACAATTGGCGTTGGTGTCGTGTACAAATTTGAAACCTCTCGCGCAGGTTCGCGCGACGCCACGTTTGGGGAGCACGAATGATTGTTTCTATAAAGCATTCGGAGTTTAGAAAATACAATTGAGTATATAGGCGTTTTCTTAGTGGATTTCCTCCTTCACTGTAATATAGCTAAACTTATTTTCGTATTTTCTAACGTATAATATAAAATAACAGAAGTAAATCTAAATATTGTAACTAAGCATTGTTTTAAATACAAACGCCTTATATTGCTCATAAATAGACATTAGTTTATTTCTATTTCCTATGACCGAATACATGGAATATTTTTACTTATGTTATTTTATATACGTTAGAAAATACGTAAATAATTTATTTAAATTATGTTACAAAGAGAGGGATGTCCGCTAAAAATGTCTATAATTATACCCAATGGTATTTTCCAGACACCTAACGCACTGTAATAATAATCCTAAGTGTTTTGAGAATCAGAGGCGATATGACTCTTCTACTGCAGACATTGATTGCAATTCCCTTATTCTTACATCATTCTCAATGACACAATATTGTCAAAATGTGATTGTGTTCATTGCTGGCTTAGTTGTTAAATAATTAAGAAAAATATGGTGTAATAAACCTAAAGACTCAATTTATGGTACGTAGCCTACCAGCAGTAAACAAAATCTCTTTTATTTTTTTAACGAAAGAATAATGGGAGTCTTGTCATCCCATCATCTGAGATTATAGAAATATGCCGCTTAAGTGAAAGAGCGATTATACAGATGTTGACAGTTCAATGGCATATTACCACCCACTCTTACATCGTGTGAAAACAATGTGCTCCAGAAGTAGAACACTTGTACAATATTTCTACACTTATAGGAACATATTTTAGAAAATGGATCCCAGATTCCTCCCGAGAATCATATTTTTAACTTATTAAACTGACCATAAAAGTACATAAAGATCTACTGACGTAGCTCAGTGGGCTAAGGACTGTCGGTCTGGAGTCGCGCTCGGTCACGGGTTCGATACCCGCTGATTTCCTGGTTGGATTTTTTCTTATATCCCCAACCGTAAGGTGAATATCAGGTAATCTGTGGCGGATCCTTGGCGTCGTCTCGCCAAATATCATCTCGCTATCATCAATTCCATCGATGCTAAATAATCTAGTAGTTGGTACAGCATCATTAAATAACCAAATAAAAGAAAGTACTACATAAAGAGCAGATGTTAGCACACAGCTTAAGGTTACCAGTACAACACGACTTTACATAAAAATGTTGTAAGACAATATTTAACGGAGTCAATAATAATAATAATAATAATAATAATAATAATAATAATAATAATAACAATAAATCAATAGGCAAAATGTTCTGTACACTAGGCATGAGTTCTATTACCGTATATGACTAATTGACTAATTCATGCATGTGACGTTTATTTCATACTACAGCTGTGATAATGAGGTATTGCACGGTAGACCTACTTAAATTTCAAACTAAAACATTAGGTACATGTTTCTATTTTACAGGTGTAGGTCTATATTATGTGATATGGAAGCGAAATTGTTCATTTATCGTCCACATCAAAGTAACGTCTTATACAGGCAGTGTTTTGTTAATAATAGTTAATACTAATAATTTTCTTTTCATCTGAACTATTACTACAATATGCATTTGTATTTCTGTTGTCAAATAACTATACAACATCTTTAGTTACGGTATCAAATTGTTACAGTTTTCTTTCGTTTCATGTCAAACTATCGGTAACTAAGCTTGATTATGTCTTTAACGTGGTCGCTTTAAATGTTAATAAGATTTTTTTTTTTCATTTATCCATTCAGATTGATTTATAAGAGAAACCAAACATACATATTAAACATTCAGCATTGTATAGTGCAGCCGTCTGCTGACTGCTAGCCGGTGCTTCTCCCAAAGCATGGCGGCGGACGCAAGCTTCAATTTGTCCCTACTCTAAACTTCTGCGCAGCCTCGGCTGTAGGGGCTCGTTCCTTGCAGACTCCTCCCTCTCTCGCGTTCTCACGCTTCATCTCGCTCCGTCCGAGACACGCGCCACCTCGAAACATCATGGCGGCCGCTGGCGATCTCCGCAAACATCGCACCCCTTCCTGCAACAAGAAATAATTCGCAACGTTAAAGGTAAGAAAGAAATACGTTTGAGATTACAAGACTTCACGTCATCTACACGGTACAACTTTTTTTTCAACTTCACACGTTCAAGCCATGGTGGAAGAATATTCTTCCACCACGCGTTCAAGCAATGCCTGCAAAATTGGTATTTTAATACTAATATGGCGTATCTTGTAGGTAGAAAATCTTAATGTATCTTAATTCAACATGCGCTTTAAACTTGATTCTTTCAATATTCTTCCCAGACTGCGTGCGTACGAGCATGAAAAACTGAACCACGTAGATGCAGCTTAACTGCACCGTAATGTTTTTTTTTTTTTTTTTTTTTTTTTTTTTAATTTAAAGTGAATTCTTCCATCATATCTTAAACGTTTATTAAACTGAGAACTGTAATTGTTTTAAGGGATAAACTTCAGAACGCGATTACCTTCCTTCTACCACTACCACATGATGAATTGACTTCTGTGTTGAATTACAAGAGTGTATTAGGGCCTAACTGCAAGTACGCCAAAAGCTTTAAAGGTAAGCTAACAGAGTTAATATGCACTTTGGGTATGAACGAACATCTTATTTTTGCATATAGCTAAGTTAAGTTGGTCAGATATCTTAAAATTCATGGGACAGAATCTGATATGACTAAATATGTTGTTCCCGGTTTAATTCTTTACAGTTGCGTTACCAAAGGATGGCGACGTACCCTAGCTTGGGAACGCAATAGTAAAGAAGTGTCGTTCCCGAAAAGACATATTTTAGAAAATTTGACTTTACAGTTAACAGTAGTACCTTTACTCGAATAATTTTGATAAAATAAAAAGAGTTAAATTGCCGGAGATATTTATTATTTTTATAGACTCGTGGATAGAATTCTTCCAGGAATATTTCACAAACGTCGATTATACTGCAATCCTTCAATTGTTCTATGAAATGTAGTGTTATTAATGCATTATATGATACTAGCGTACTGCTGGTTTGTTTCAGTTGATAGAAAGAAATGACGGAGTTTTACACTGTGAATGTGCTGCAGTGTACTGACAGAAATCGGATAGTAATGAGAAGACCTGGTTATTCCTGTTTCCTATGCCGAGTAATGCAGCACACAGCTTAAAAGGTAAACAATGGCGTTGGCATAAGCTCAATGCAAAGATATCCTTATATATCTTCAGTAAATAGTCAGGGTTGATAAACTGTAGTGATTTTTAAATTTAAGTGAGAATTTTTTGTCGAAATCAGATTTGTTTATTAAAATGGGTTTTTGCCTTCTTTTGTAATTCATTTAAACTTAATTTGCGCATTAGTTCCTACATAAATGTGTATTTTTTAATGTGTTATTTTAAGTAATTAACAACATCGCTTCAAAAATAATTTACTATGTTTACACATAAGCCTCATTATTAATACATGAAGAGTTACAGCACTAATAACCTGTACTTAATGATAATAATAATTAGCTTAGACTTAGGCAAGATATTATGCTCAGTTTGTTATTCATTAGAAAAGAATTCAACTATTTAGAGAGATTAATATTTACAAATAGATTTATCAGAAGAGCTTAGCATTGTGTGTTTTCAAAGTAAATACGTAGCCCATTTGGCATTGTGCAACTTTTACTTTGAATATTGTTATGAGCTACAGCAATTCATTTCAATCCTCAGCATCATACTATGCTTTAATTAGGTGGTGATTCACCACTGTGCGCCGGTGGCGATATGAAGTTCAAGGAATAATATAATATTCGTTTTATTTGGTTATTTAACGACGCCGTATCAAATACTAGGTTATTTATTGTAGATGGAATTGGTGATAGCGAGGTGGTATTTGGCGAAATGAGCTCGAGGATTCCCCACAGATTACCTGACATTCGTCTTATGGTTGGGGAAAATCTCGGACAAAACCAACCAACTAATCAGCCCAAGCTGGAATGGAACAGAGAATAGAAGAGAACAATGGAAAACTAAAAAAATACCGAAAGTCTTCGTAAATGTTTAAAAGTAAATACGAAACAGGTTATACAGGTATATGCAGTACTACAACTTATTTTATCACTAATGAATGAATATAAGTTCTTGTTTGCTATAATTTTATGATAATCTGTAGCCTAAGCTTCTTCCGACCAGGTCGACCTGGTTGGCAAGTTGGTATAGCGCTGGCCTTCTATGCCCAAGGTTGCGGGTTCGATCCCAGGCCAGGTCGATGGCATTTAAGTGTGCTTAAATGTGACAGGCTCATGTCAGTAGATTTACTGGCATGTAAAAGAACTCCTGCGGGACAAAATTCCGGCACATCCGGCGACGCTGATATAACCACTGCAGTTGCGAGCGTCATTAAATGAAACATAACATTTTTTTTCTTCCGACCATGAAACTGAACAGAGGGTGATCAGTGAGGGGTGGGGAGGGGATGGATAAGGCGTGGTTTCCCTGCTTGCATTGCTGTCCCTCACTTAATATCAAATTTCGATAATCCGAACAGGTCCCTGTTCCAATTGGTTCGAACTAGTGAGGTTCTACTGTATAGCAGTAGCGGCTATTCAAATGAAGAAGGTGAAAAACATTTCACTTGTAATTTGCGAGCCTTTTGATTTATATTTCATGTATTAAATTATTCAATTTAAAAACTATAGCGCTATAAATCAATAAATGTCAAGTACAGCATCACCAGGCTGTTTTAATATTCCCGCTGTTCACGTCTCAGTTCCTTGAGCTGCAGCGACGAGGCAATGATTCTCAGATTTAAAATATTATTTTGTTCTTCTATGTTAGGGTGGTTGCTATGACAACGACACGCACTTCCACATTCTTCAAGAAACGGGTGTTGCTGTGACGAACACGTATTTGGTCTTCAGCCCAGCCGATGCGCTTTCTATAATGGGCGACACAGAAATTTACGACTATTTGTCTGTCCAGTAACATGGCCCGTCCTAAAGAAATTTCTTTCCTAAAAATTCTGCTTCGTCAATTCTTCTTCCCATATAGGTCCTATTATGTTTTATGTTTTTAATTTTTGTGCTGATATCTTCATTCCTTTCATTTTTTATTCTTCTGGCCACAATTTTACTGTTCCTCATAGGAAAATTCTATTAAAAATTAATACTATGAAAGCAATGGAAAGAAAGTTTGATATTCCGAACACAGCCTTTTTAGTGGAAGTTTGAATGAATTTTTGCCTTTCCTCAGTCTGTTTTTCGTCGTGTTTTGTGTCGGTAGGCATATGTCGAGCTATTCAGTTGTGACAGGCCTAATTTTTAAAATATAATTTATTTTACTTATCACTTTATTAGGTGAAGATATTAAGTGCATTTCAGTTTTTAATTAATTTCTAATAAGTGTGTTAGGACCTACCCTATAAGTTTTTGTATTGTTATGTTGCAATGTGAAAATGAATCCGTTCAATAACATAGTGTGTACCTTAATTCAAACCTCATTTAATCGCTGGTGTGAGCAGTATAAGAGATATCTATTGTTTTTAGACAGAACTCAACCAATTTTAGACATAAACTGTAAAAAGTTAAACTCACAAGCTGGTAAATCATACGAACTTAATTTTAAAACTTCATGGTACTGCAAGCATCACTGAGTGGTTGTGTGGGAGCCACTACATTGAAATACTATATTATTAGTCATGCCTACTACTTGGAGTTAAAAAAACATGTGTGGAATGAAACTGGATTCAGTGATTTTCTAAAATAATGTTAGTCTTGCTCTACAAAAACATGAAAATTCGGCAGAACATTTTTTTAAAGTGCGTGCTGCAGTTAAAAAATTTACAGAAAAATATGAACACTATTGGGAATAACCTGAAAAAAATGCTAGGCTATTGTTAATGCAATATATTGAAAATGTTTGTTTAAACAGACATGTTATGCGGTCAGTCATCGACACTGCTTTGTATTTAAGCAAGCAGGAATTATCATTTCGGGGCCATGACGAAAGCATTTCTTCACTTAATGTGGAAATTTCAGATGGCCTACTGCACTATGTTAGAATTTTGAATGTAGCAAAAAGTAGAAGTTAATTCTCAGGGACAAAGTACAGACTGCTGCTTCAGTTGAAAAAATGATGTAGAACATGATCGTAATTACACAATATTGTTCTTTGAGATCATTGACAACATCATCATGCAGAACGATAAAAGATTTGGGGATTTAGAAAAACTTCGTTTCGTCAGCCTTGCTGATACTTCCAAATTTGACAATTACCTATAGTATAAATTTCCCACATGATCTGCTTTTTTCACTATAAGCTAGCTATTTCAACATATTAAAAAAGACCCAGGTTCCAAAAACTGAACTTGAGTTTTATACCAGAACAGTGAATATAGGAATATACCAATTAAGAAAGTGCTAGACTTCTTCGTGACACAAAGATGTATTTGGAGAAGTGTATAAGTTATATTCCCTCATTTTAATACTACCGTCTTACTAGCGTACCAGTCGAGAGGAGCTTCTCATGTTTAAAACAAATAAAAAAAAGACAAAGAAACTCAATGTTACAGTAGAGACTGTCAGCGTTAGGGAATATTTCGCTCCAAAAAGATATGTTGGACAAGATGATGGAATCACAGGCCCTCCATGAGAACGTTATTGGCAGGTTCGCAGCCCTGAAGGAATGGAGAATCAACTTAGTGTACAAGATAGGTAAGCAATAAGCATATGAAGAGTCCACTGCAAGAATGATGGATGTCACTTTCTTTTCGAAAATGAAACAAGACTGTCAATGTATAGCTTAAGACATATAGACTGTACATAGAGAGTTATATGACATTAACACTGATAGTTATTGTCCAGTAATGATCAGAAAAATCACAGTTAAGCTTTGAGCGCTAAGCATTTCAAACTTTCAATTGCTTCTCCTGAAAAATTATTCCAAAAGACATCCATCATTCTTGCAGTGGACTCTTCATATCTTAATTTACATGTACCTGTAAGTGCATTGATAACTGACAGAAATAAATGCAATGAAATCGCTTTCACGATTGAATATCATGGGAATTTATGGGAGGGAATTACTTTAGTTACTCGTACATAGAGTTCTGAGTATCAATGCAACTAGCCTACATGGGCTTTGAAAACCTTGCAACAATTTTGTGCTTCACCTACTTTTTCAGGTATGAGCCGCTACTGCTGTATACACCCCATAATAATAATTAGGCTTTGTAATTCAGCTACCTATAAACTGGAATGTGGTTGTCTGATACAAAGTATAGTATATGTGACGTCACAGCGCAGGTACAGGTACGTTGGTATACAAAATAGTAATGCATCCTCTCCTCTCTTCCTCTAGAACAGCGGTGACCAAAGTGGGTGTCGTGATTACATCGTGTAACATAGACATTCAAACGGGTACGAGGAGTTTACTGTACATTGCTGTGTGTTTCATTCACGTACTGAAGGCAAGCAGTGGCAGTATCATGTCGCTCTACAAACTCTGTCTCTACAAGCAATAAGAGGTGGTATCGTAAAGAATGAAGAAACATTTTTCTTGTTCTTTCGGACAAAATGTAATATCCTATTATGTTTACTTTGCTCAATGGTTCAATTAGGAGTATGTATATAGAAACATTAATTGCCATGCTGAATAATGTATTATTATTTTTAATATCATTATTATTATTATTATTATTATTATTATTATTATTATTATTATTATTACTGAGCACTAAGTATGTGTTTCTATAATTCTTCTGTATGTGCATGAATATTGATATTTTTAGATCTTCTCCCTAGAAGGGTAAAATTATTAGGTTTTATCTCAATTTTAATCTTCTTAATCTTTAGATGAGGGTAACTGTTACAACTCTAAAAATTTCCTACTAGGACATAAATGCACATATAACAGTTTTAAAGTTATGCTATTTATTTATTTTTTTTTCAATTGGAAAGTGTTATATTTTACGTTGTAACAGTTTTCCATTCTCAACTGTTGCTAAAAGCAATGTTCCATTTTGACTTGTAACACTTTCGCACTGAAAATATCCATGCTTCGAGTTTAGATTTTGCACACCTTGCAGTACTTAAAATAATGGTAGCATAATGCTGCCTGCATTGTGTTAAACATAATGTTGTTATTAATTTTGTCTTCACCATCGATGTAGTATTGAAATATTAATCATCGTGCATGTTCTTACACATCAGTATTTAATTCACTTTAATCTTTCATATTTTATATCCCTAAGAAAGATCAATGTTGTGTATATACTGCATATAAAATAGTACAGAAATTAAACCTGCAAGAAAGTTATAATAGAAATATAAAGGAAAGAAACATCAAGGGCTACAAAGACTAAAGATATGAAATCAGCAAAACAGGCTCCAAGCAAAGTTTTGTGCTACTCTGATCTTCAGGTAGTAGGCTACTTCTTTCATCTTGTGGTGAGTGTTCATCTTTATATTATAAAAGAAAACTGTCCTGTTACAATCTCACAATATATGAATATGACCACCTCTGTGGTGAGGGTTTTCCCTGAACTGTAAGGCAAATGCCAGGAAATTCGGGCCACAATGTTTCTGAATATCACCGGTCTCATTCATCATCGAAATCTTATCTATAACAAATCAGTAATACATGTACAGTCGCCATCTAGTCACAACAATAGAACCAGTCTCAACAATAGTACACAGGCCTTTGGATTTCACCCAGAAGATTAACTCGCGATGTGACCAAAGATGTTAAAGCGAGTATAAATAACAGCGGGGGAAAAAATATATATATATATATATATATATATATATATATATATATATATATATATGAATGACATCACAAACAGCCAGGGCCATTGTTATTTTTGACATGAGGGCTTGGCCAAAAGAGGTTCAAATCAGATTGACACATGTCTCTATAAATTTCTCACTTCTTTGCCAAACACAGTAACAAACCAGGTAATTTTGTTTTTAGACAATTGTGCTGGACAAAACAAGAACAAATTCATTGCCTCATTACTTTTGTACTGCGTAACTAACCTGAAGGAAGTTCATGCATTTGCATATTTGTTCTCTATCGTTGTGTGAATATGCTGAAAGATTATCTACATGAATCACAAATTTCTGAATACAATGATATTACTTTTATTGTGCATAAAAGTGCATATTTTGTCTTTATTTATAAAAGCATCATATTTTAAAATTTATACAGGGAAACTGCATATCATGTATGTTTATTTGTCTTTCCCTCATTTTTTAAAAGTGTGTAACCTCGTAAACACGACTAATTTATGTTTATGAATTTTAAACATAACGATGACGCCCTCATAGGGAGCCTCTCAAGTTACCAATTGGTATTCCTTTACTGCAGTCTTTAGCAGATTTCGATAGAACAATATTCAGTTTAACATCAGTTCCAGGGAATGTAGGAGATAAAGTGAACGAGAACACAGCAAATATTTTTTCCAAAAACTCTGGCTATTATCAACTTAAAGAAATTCAAGATATTCTCGAAGGAAAACGCCCCAAAAACCAACAAAATTTTCTATAGAACAACTCCCAGCTTTTGTGCAAACCCCTCTTACTTCTTGTGACGTAGAACGAAGTTTTTCGCGCTACAAAGCTATGCTGAGAGACGACAGGCGAAGAATGACAACAGAAAACATATGTCACTGCTTAGTTGTGAACTGTAACAGCATAAATGGAGCATTCAGCAATGAGGCAACCACTTCAAACTCCATAGAATAAACGTAAGTTACATAAACCTTATTATTCTGTTAAAATAATCTCAGACTGATAATGCATATTTTGTAGCCTATTTATCTATTTTTACGTCATAAATGAATACATATTCTTCACGTTTTCAGGGCATGAACTTCCTTTCCCTGGTCATAGCACAGAAATTTTTAATCATAGGTCATACCCAGAATGAGAATGACTGTGCATTCTACTATTGAACGGTGGGGGTAGGAAGAGTTCTTGAAGGAGGACCTATCATACTGCAAACACAATAGATACCAGTACTGAAATTGGTCAAGAGAAAAGGCAATACCCTATGTACAAAGTCAATGAACTAGATACACCAGACATCTTAGAAAATAGAGCTACATTTGACTAACAAATAAACATATGCTTTTTCTGACTACAAGATGCAATTTATTTATTATTATTGTTGTTGTAGTCATCCTGGTTGGTGTAATTTATTTATTTTTATTGTTGTAATAATCCTGATACCAATCAATCTCATTTTGTTTCTAAATCTATATTTGGCATATTTTTCCATTGTATTATCTGAACTTATTACATAGTCATATAAGGAAAAACCTGTTGCAAATAACAAAATATTATGATATACAGTTATATCTGAGAAGTTTTGTCTGGATATTTTAATGCGAAAGTGATGCAACTAAAAAAAAGTCACATAAAAATTACATAAAATGTGTGTATGTGTGTGTGTGTGTGTGTGTGTGTGTGTGTGTGTGTGTGTGTGTGTGTGTGTGTGTGTGTGTGTATCTAATGCTCTGTATTTAACAATGAAGTTATCATTCTTTTTGCTTCCCAATATTTTGATGGAAGGTCCACAAATGTCCTAGGAGTTTCACAATTAGCCAGGTGCCCCATCTCCATGTCCTCTTCTCTGGTGCACAGTAAGCATTTAGGTGAATTCAGTACTCCAATATGATGGAGGTGTTTACTGAGGCAATCATGACCAGTAATCAATCTAAACATGGTCAAGGCAGATTTTCGAGGTAGATCAGGAATTAGTTTTGGATCTTTGAGTGATTCTTTCCATTTTGAATTTTGATGTTTTTCCTGTTGGCTGTTACTTATTCTTTGTATGACTCGTTTTATTTATTCATATGGGAACTTTAAATTTGTCTTTAAGTTGATTTTAGTTCCTTTCTTTGCTAACTTATCTGCTTTCTCGTTACCGTTCAGTCTACAGTGGGCCGGGATCCATTGGAAGATCATTTGTTTATTTAGCATTTGAATTTGTTTTACCATGCAATGAATTTCTTTTACTTTTTCCATTTTAGGGGATGTAGTTGAGCTGATGGACTGGATTGCAGCTTTGGAGTCAGACAGGATGACTGTTTTTGCACTGGTTTAGCCAAACAAATACATTTTGAAGTGATGTATAAATGGCTTCAACTTCGCCATCAAAATTTGTTGTGTACTTGCCAAAATTTTTATAAAGAGAAAAGTATTGATAAGTAGTTCCTGTTCCAGCTCCTTCATTTTGATCCATGAGAGATCCATCAGTGTAAATGTACAACCAGTCTTTTTGTGGATATTTTCTATTAATTGTTTGTAGGGCAATGGATTTTGCTACTTCTGGATTTATATCGTTTTTGTTGAAGACTTCATCAAAATCAAGGCAGCAGTCTACTTTCAAGTTATTTGAAGTGGATTAGATCGAGACCTAGAGGGCGCGTCCCCAGGTGGCGGATTGGGGAATGCCTCTCAGAAATTAGTGGTAGGAGAGAAATAAAATATCTCCCGTGGACCAACAGGTAATTATCTATGCTAGCCTGTCATGGCATAGAGATGCGTCCCACAGGAGGCAGACGTGGGAACGGTTGGTGGATTCAAGTAAGCCCTCCCGGCTAGGTCCGAAGGACCCGCTGACCAAAGACTGTGTTCCTTCCATATAGGGGGTTGAGAAAGGACAGTACAACCACAACTCTTAAAAACATGGCGTCCTTCGAGAAAATGGTTAAAATCAGCTCATGAAATGTTGCATCCCAAATTACATAAAATAAATACCGACAAAATTAATATTTTAATATACTTTTATAACAATAATGAATGTATATACCAATTTTCATTGCTGTGAGATGATTATCTGATTTACCATCTACAATGAAAAACTTTAGGAATATGTATTATATATCTTTCACGTGTTAAATATTACAGTACCTGGTTAACTAGTTTTAGAGTTCTGAAGATGGCCCATAACAGGCTGACACTAGTTAATTAGGTACTGTAATATTTAACACGCAAAAGATATATATTACATATTCCGAAGTGATACAGTGTTAAAAGTTGTGTAATCAAAATGGAAAACTTTAAATGTCTGTACTGAAAAATCTCTATTTTTGAGTTGTAACAGTCTCGTTCTGAATCATCAAGTTATTTTCCAAGATGATATCATTAAAAGCACATACGCAGCAGATTAAATCGGTTAAGGCACTTGCCTGCCGATCCGGAGTTGCGCTTGGGTGTGGGTTCGATTCCTGCTTGGGCTGATTACCTGGTTGGGTTCTTTCCGAGATTTTCCCCAATTGTAAGGCAAATGTCAGGTAATCTACACTACGGGGTTCGATCCCAGGTGGTGACAGGATTTTTTCTCGTTGCCAAACTTACAGAACGGCCCCGAGGTTCACTCAGCCTCCTATAAAATTGAGTACCGGGTCCTTCCCGGGGGTAAAAGGCGGTCAGAGCGTGGTGCCGACCACACCACCTCATTCCAGTGCCGAGGTCATGGAAAGCATGGGGCTCTACCTCCATGCCCCCCAACTGCCTTCATGGCATGTTACGGGGATACCTTTACCTTTTTACTGTCTTAGGCAGGTAATAAAAATTGTAAAAAAAAAAAAGAACAAAAATACCATGAAAAATAAAGTATTTATTACCAAAGTATTTAGAAAACACAGAAAAAAGCAATATCACACACAAGAGTCACAGAGTAGGTTCATGGCACTAATATGATGTGTGGCCGCCTTTAGACAACAATATCTCTTGAATTCTCTTAGATATACTTTCTTGCAATTTCTGGAGAACTGAGGCAGGAATATTCCTCCACCTGCCACAATATAGCTGTAGACTTTGGCTGCTTTTTCACCTTCTCTTTGCCTAGATAATCCCAAAGACACTCGATAATATTTAAATCTGGACTATGAGGAGGCCAGTCCAACAGCTGAACATCTCCTCTACCTTGTTTTTGCTGCAAGTAGGTTTTCACTATATTTTCTGTGTGCTTCGGATCATTTTCCTTTTGAAAGACAAAATCTCTTCCAATTAATCGCGAACCTGATGGCATTGCATGATGAATCAATATTTGTTTGTATTTAACAGCTGTCAGCTTACCTTCAATTCTTATTAATCACTCACTCCATTAACTCCATATTTCCACACTACCACCGCCGTGTTTCATAGTTGGTTGCAGACATGCCTCCTTTAATCATTCTTCTTTCCTCCGCCTGACATACTGCCTTCGATAACTTCCAAAGATTTCAAATTTTGATTCGTTGCTCCAAAGGACTTGTTTCCATTATTGGCTCCCTATAGATTGTGTTCTCTTGCAGATGATAATCGCTTTGTCCTATTACCCTTCCGTAAGAGAGGTTTTTTTGCAGTAACACGTCCATGAAGACCATTTTTGATGAGTGACCATCATACTGTAGATGCATGTACTTTAGTATTATTGTTTTCAGAAAGTTCTGCTGCCAGCTGTGCATTTGAAGCTGCTCTACTTCTCAGGGCTGTCACTTTCAGATATTGTTCATCCCTTGCAGTCAATTTCTTGGGCCTGCCAGTCCGCATTCGATCATCTATTGTCCCCAACTGTAGCTTTTCTCTCAGAATCTCCTGCACTGCGCAATACTTGCTTGACAATGATACCGCTCACTCAAAAAATAAACTTTGTATGTCATTTCAACTGAAATTTTTACCATAGCTGCATTTTTTTCTTGTTCAACCTGCTAAGAAGAGACTCAGTCTATTACTAACTTCAATGTTCTATTCTTTAAAGAAACACATTCATTTCATTTAGCACACAGTATTGACTGCAACTTGTTCTGTTTATATGCAATTTGTAAACACAGCAGTCAATATACCCGATTGAGGGTTGTGTCATGGGTCTATAAAGGAATGTGGTGTTTCCATGGTTTTACATTAAGCTCGGTTTTGATGACGGAGACGAATTATTGTACTTATTTCACCAGTAAGACTTCATTCTAACTTGTTTTAGACTACTTTCATTCTGAACTCTAGGAACTAGAACACAATATAAACATATTGCATCGGGTGCCTAAGACTTTTGCACAGTAGTGTATGTCGAATCCTCGGCCTCATCTCGCCAAATATCTATCACCAATTCCATCGACATTAAATAACCTCGTGGTTGATACAGCATTGTTAAATAACCAAGTATATAAATATGCAGCAGATTAATTGATTTTCTTTAGTGTGCCAATTGAAGTTATGTTCAGATATTCTCCCCGATATTGACAAACTGGTGAAAGCTAACAGGTATCAGCATTCCTCTTCAGAACATGTCCAACACGAATAATAATATTATGCAGCTGTCTCTATTATATTATTATAGTGTTCTGAATTGCATTGTGTTACTTACAAACCATCTTCAAATACGCCACTGGCGTCGACATAGCCAGCGGTGAGTCAAAGTATATCTCACCCCTACTTGCGAGTTTCTCATCCCTGTACTAGACCCTTCAGATTCATCCACTTCATCTGATGAAGAATACATAATTTTATAAATTTATCGAATAACTGTTTTCAAACATTCTTTTTCTGGCACAGATGGACCTATAAAATTGGCTCACCTCCTTGTTATTTACTTACTGTTATCTTATTTATTTTCTCATAGATATAGTGCTACAGTGCTGGACGATCAATAATATCTATTAAAATATTGTAGACCTAGATGTGAAATACTTTTTTTGGAGTGGCCAATGAGTATTGTAATTACTCTTATTAAATTTATAATATGAAATTCTGTATATTTTCAGAAACCTAACCTTGAACATCATACTTCACGTACCGGGACTTCTCATGAAATACCAGATAATAGTGACCGGATATTGACTTCTGATGAATATAGTCAGGTATGACCAACATTTTACAATATGACTCAATGAAAGTTCTTAAAATATTGGCTAATGTTGTATTAAGTTGTGAAATAAGAATATTAAAATTACCAACGTAATTCCAAATATGAAATAAAAATGTCATTAAAATGATGTTCTTTGCCATTATACAGCAAGGTATGTTAAATATGTGTTCATTGTAAAATTCTTGCAAATCCAGTTTTCTTCCATTGCAGTATTTTCTCTCTCTGCTGTAATCCTTCCCCGAGATGAATGATAAGAAAGATGATGGTTTGTTTTTAGCCTCCCCAAAAATATATATAGACTGCTAAAATTTCTCTCCTTTCAATTCCTCAGGAGGCTTCTCAAAAAAAAACACTCTCTCCCTCTCCCTCTCCCCCTCCCTCTCCCCTCCCCCTCCCACTCTCCATCCCCCTCTCCCTCTCTCTCCCCCCTCTCTCCCTCTCCCTCTCTCTCCCTCTCTCTCTCTCAAGCCTTTCTGGTCTGAGCTGATGGCTGCAGCTCTAGTCAACTACAGACTGACCCAGCCTGCACCCTTGAACTGGCGGCCAAAGGGCCATTGGCGCATGCATGTAGAAACGAGAAAACATATCAGAATTTACCAAATCGAAAATCCTTTCCTGAACACACATGCTCTAAAATTATAAATAAACAGCAATCATACATATAATTACATCCTGCCAGATTACAAAGACAAATCATTCATACATATACCGTTACAATATTAATATTTACAAAGCAGGGGATGCTTGGATTGTTTTTTTTTTTAACAGCAGGTCTGCAGTTCTAAGCTAATCATGTGCAACAGATGGCGAGGGATAAAGAGTTTTGTTTGTCATGTAATTCAACATTTTCGAAATTACATGAAATTCTGTCCTAACCTTGTATGCATTGAAAGTAAATATGTCGGTTGCTACATTAACCATTGTACTGTATCGTTTGCTACCCGTTGCTTGTACTCCCACTCCCCTTTGCGCTGCATATGTCTCGACATTGTGAATTTTCTCTCTTCATTCAATTGCACTTTGGAATATTTTCAATTTAACTTGTCGACTATTGATTGTTTCTCAATTGGAATTGTAGCCTGGTTCGTTACGAATCATTTACACAATTGAGGAGCGTTTTTGCTAAACTTGATAGATGCAAAATTTTGAGAAAATGAGTTATATATCACAATCATATGATGTTTAGCTTCTGTATCACCCATGCAGTCAGATTTTGCACAACTCGGTTCATACCGTGCGTAGAGGATGATTAGAAATATCTCCTTCCCACAACATAAACTGTGTATACAATAAAACTCGTTTTCTGACAAAAGTAGTTTTGTGCATCGATCGAGTTTAGCAAAAACGCTTCTCAATTGTGAATGTTCTATCGCTTTGCATTCTCGAGTTACACTGCCAAGGCTACAATGGGACCTGCCAATTCGTGCCTAAACTTCCCCCTTACCGCAGTGAAGATAGATGATGTCACTCACTCCAACTCAATGATATGTTGGATACATTTATCCTTCTCTTGGTCTCCATTTACTTTATTGGAATGTATCGTGTAGTTTAGAAATTATATGCACGACAAAACTGGCCTGAAAATGTATCGACCAAATTTCTATATTACCTAGTGTTGAACAGAACTTACACACGTTAAAAAAAATAAGAATTGCTTTACTATAAATTTTCTGGCTTAAACATATAGGAGATCAGAAAGTAGGCTCTATTAATATCCTCTCAGCCTGTTACTGACCAGAAGAAACACAGGGAACAGATATTCAATTCAATATCATTAATGATACAATGAGTCTACCAGAGCTTAATATTCACAGAGTGAACCATAAGTACTATCAATAATTTCAGGGAGTTGTTTGAGATATTTCAAACAAAACAGTTTAATACAGTTTTGCTCGTTTTTGCTTCCTTTTGGAGATAAAAATGATTTTATATGAAACATTTCATAGCATGTTTTGGGAAAGCCACTGATTTAATTCCCAATATACTCCGTCAATTTAAGAGAGCAATGAATTATGATAATGAATGATTGAAAGAATTTTAGTTTTGTTCTTTAAATGTGCAGAAATTTAATCCGGATAAATGTAAGATTGTTGTTGTTATTGTAGTTGTCTAATGGCAGGTGTTTCACAATAAAGTCATTTGACCTCTTGCACTCCAATATTTTTTAAAGATATTATCATGGTCAGCCACTGAAGCACAGATTTTGAGGTGTTCCGAATCCATTTCTTGGTTTGAGTTGCACAATGGGCAGTTAGGGGACTGATATTTTCCTATTCTATGCAGGTGTTTGGCCACACAATCATGGTCTGTTGCCAATCTAACTTCAGCTACTGACGATTTTTGTGGTAAATCGGGAATTAACTGTGGATTATGATGCAGAGAGTTCCATTTTTTTTTCCTTGAGATTGTGATATCAAATTTTGTTTGTTGAAGTCTAAGTATGTAGATTTAATAAATCTTTTCACAGAGTAATACATAGATTTAGTAGCAGGTCTGTAAGTAGCAGTGCTGTCCTTATTTGCTAAAGCATCCGCATTCTCGTTTCCCAGGATTCCACAATGGGATGGTATCCATTGGAATACAATTCTTTTATTGAGTGATATTAATTCAGAAAGAATTTTAGTTATTTCTGCTGTTTGAGATAAAGGTGTCTGTTTAGAGACTATTGATAGAACAGCTGCTTTGGAGTCTGACCATATAACTACATTCTTAAATTTATTGATGTGGCATAGAAGATTCCTGAGACTTTCACTTATTGCAATGATTTCTCCACCAAAACTTGTTGTTCCATATCCAAGAGATCTATAAAGTGAGAAGAGACAGCACGTAACACCTGCACCGGCACCTTGTTCTCTGGAGATCAAGTATAAATGAAGCCAGTTTTGTGGAGGGTACCTAATATTAATTGTCTCTAAAGACAATTGTTTCATTATTTCAGTGTTTACTTCTGATTTCAGTATTTCTTCTGTTAAATTTAGATTATATTCTATATTTAATAGAGTTAAAGGGTTTGGTTTAATTTGTAAGTTTTCTTTTAAATTCGGGATATTGATTTTCTGGTTTAATTCTTGAACCATGGATATGAAACTTTGTTGAGTTTTCAATCTACAGAGAGGACTGTATGAATGCCAATTGTTTCCTGGTAATCTGATAAGTTTTTCATATTGAATCAGTGCTTTTTCTTCTATTGTCATTTTGATGCCGTTAATATTAGTGAGGAATCTCATAGAATCTATGGAGTTGTTTTGATTCCACCAGTAATGGGCCTGTGAGCTTGGTTTTGAACATATTCTACTTCGTTTATGGAAGGTAAAGTAATTAAAATTTCTCCGCAGTATGTCAGCACTGGCTGTATAAACATTTTGTATGTAGTGTTTAAAGTATTCCTGGAGCATCTCCATTTCTATCCTGCTAGACTGTAAAATTCTTTTGCAGAACGAGAACGATAAATTAATGATATTACTTACGGTTCACTCTGTATAAGGAAAAATACAGGAAATTGATTTAAAAAAGCAATGGAATATATGAGGCACTGCGTATACTAGGGGTGGACTCAACAAAGAATCACGATTTCAAGTTTGCTCCTAATACAAAGTATCCACAACGCCTCATACTCTTTCCAGCATAATTATTACTGGTTTCTGTTTTCCTTCATAGCTGCCGAGTGGTGCATTGCAGTTATATGATTCAAAGGAGGATCTCCTACAAGATATTCTGCACAACAGTCTTGCTAAGGAATAGAAGACGATTCTAAGACTGAGAAAAGTACCGGTATTGAAAGTAAGTAATACTTTAGTATACATAAGTTACATAAATCAAAATGTACCGGAATGTTGCCGACAGACTTTTTATAATTGTTATAACACTGGATCTTCATGTGATAAACATTTATTGAAATCAATTTTTAAACACATACTTCTTTACTTTGTAGAGAAGATATATTCATATCAGCTTTTGGACTGTAAGCTTTCCATTAAGAACTTTATTTTATTCCACTTCCACAAAGAAATACGTATGTGTTGTTATTATCTGCTTTATACCCACCTTCCTTTTAGTACATAATAATAAATTGACACACATATCCGTAGTGCCCGGATTTTATGTAATATGAAAATGAGAAATATGTACATAAATATGTGGCTAAAAATGGCAAAATATGTAGATAAATATGTAATAAATAAAAAAAAATGTAATTTAAAAATTAAACTTTATTACATTCATTTTTTATTTTAGTAGGTTATTTTACGACACTTTATCAACAGCTTAGGTTATTTAGCATCTGAATGAGATGAAGGTGATAATGCCGGTGAAATGATTCGGGGTCCAGCACCGAAGGTTACCCAGCATTTGCTCATATTGGGGTTGAGGGAAAATCCCGGAAAAACCTCAACCAGATAAATTGCCCCGACTGAGAATCGGAACCGGGCCACCTGGTTTTGCGGCCAGATGCGCTAACCATTACTCCACAGGCGTGAACACTTTATTAGATGTATTTTTGCACACTAATAAAAAATTACAGGTGCACATGTGATTCAACCTCAATTAATTATTGTTCGGTGGCGCAATTAATAATTAAATATTTTTCCATATTTTTTGCTGTCATTGATCGTCTCGTCAGTGGCAACCCATACATAGGAATCATCAACATCAGCTCTAATCGTTTCCATTGTGTCAGAGTAGCAGGAGTTCAAATAATTTTTATGGAGTATTGATTCATGCGAACTATTGAAGTTGTAGTATTTGCGTAGGAAAGCTTAAAACTTTGGAGCTCCAAGTTTATACCATGGTATGTTTGCAGCAACCATTGCCATGCACAAATTTTTATTGAATTCACTGGTACAAGACGAAGAATGTTTCAGCACCACTTGTGTAAGAAGAACTTCTTTCTTTTCGACGGAGCATGATTTTTATTTCTCATGTGAAGTTCAGTTTCTAAATGCTGTTCTAATTGTGACTTCATGGAGCACCCAATGCGTTTGTCACACACTTTGCATAGCACGATTTTACCATCGTAGTAAAGGAATCGTCAATTGAAATCCAATCTTTAAGCTTGGATGTGAATAACAGTAGACTAGCTATTTGTATCACCTGATGTAAAAATAAGCTTCTTAAGAAAACAGAAAAAACTATTGTTTTCTTTTAGAGCAACCTGATTGGCGATGTTTGTGCGAAATGGTCATACCCACAGGGTAACTTTCACTTTTTCCTTCACCGTGTTAGCAGTACAATGACCCACCCTTCGCAGTGGTATTTGTTTCTACTTTACCGTTACTTCTTAAGGGATATATACACTATTAGCATTGCAAACAAATGTCTATTTTTTTCACAGAATACATTATCATTTTCAATTATTAAATTATATTTACGCACTACAGACGAAGAAATAAGCCTTATAAACAATTTTAAAATGTATAAGTTAAGAATTAAGTAGAGGGAAAATTGGTGAAAAAATGTGTACTGTATTCTTTCAAAATATGTAAAAATTTGTAAAATATGCCAAAATATTTATTATGCACCAAAATGTGTAAAAATATATAACTTAAAACTTTGGAATAATTATATCTTTGATATGATCCGCCGATATTTTTGCTTTCCTTATAGCTACGTATATAGGAACAAAATATGTAATTACATAAAATCCGGGCTCTACATATCAGTAATGAAGCTAAGGTATAAATATTGGGTAGCCTAAGCTGAAAAAATTTGCTTACTTTTTTTTTTGTGACAGACCCCTCAAGAAGGTGAGGTCCACTCATTTTCACCCCAGAACAGAATACAGATATATCGTTGTTGTTCCTGCAATAACTCCTATGTGCAAAATATAAAAGTTTTCAGTAGGAAGAAAAAACACATTTATTCATCCTATGGCAGCCGTACATAGGAGACTGTGAATTCTTACATTTTCGAAACAAAGAATTTAATATAATTGCATATAGGAGATTTTATTATTTGCTGTATCACTATTTAAGTTATTTAATAGAGCAAAAACCTGAAAATCGATAAATATGTCACATAGGAGTTATTGCAGGAACAACGACGATATGTCTCATAACACTCTTAGCGAAGGATATTTCTTATACCATGAAAATTGAAAATTTATATTTTGCTTTCCTCCATGTGCTTTTTTAATATGTAAATTCGGTGTCGATCTTCTGTTTTGTAAGCACATTTTGTTTCATACGTCCAACTTGAAAACAGTTTCTCTTTTAATTCTACAAATAATGACTTCAATGTGCCATTTTACACAAAATTAATATGCAATACACAACACATATTCGCGAATGATTAAACTAATACTCAAAACGCAGCTCATTTAGAGAACATCAATATGGTTGGTTGGTTGGTTGGTTGGTTGGTAGGTAGCCAAAGTTCTGGTATCATGGCAATGAAGCCATCAGCCGTCTTGCAGTCCAATGTTTTTCCGTGATGTTGAGGTTAACAGGCAAGGCTTCTCAATTTTCCAGGTGGTGCTTATCCATGATATCTCCAGCCGCAAAGGAAACATTATTAATAAAGCACCAACATATCTTACAATTGAAAATTACAAATTTGAATATGTAAAAAATGTTATATATGAAGACCTCCCTCAAAGAACGTTGTATATCAACGGCTTTGCATATGATATACAACGTTCTTTGAGGGAAGTCTTCATATCTTGGCTTCATGATCAATAATGACGACATCAGTCTTGAAATTAAGAGAAGAATATCTATAACAAATGAATGTTACTTTGGATTACTGAAATATATTAAATCGAAATTCTTAACCATCTCAACTAAAATAAGAATATATAAGACACTTATTAGGCCGGTGCTGATGTATGCCTCGGAAACTTGGACTATGAACAAACAGGACATCAGAAGACTTAGTATCTTCGAGAGGAAAATTCTGAGAGCAAATTATGGACCCGTCAAAATAAATAATGAATGGAGAATTAGATATAATAAAGAAATATACGATCTGTTTAAGGAGCCAGACATTATAACAGTTATTAAAATTGGTCGATTGCAGTGGGCTGGACACCTGGTAAGAATGGACAATACTAGACCCACTAAAAGAGCCTTTACATCCAATCCTGGAGGAAGCAGATCCAAAGGAAGACCGAAGAGCAGATGGGAGGATAATGTATACGAGGATGCCAACTTTATTGGTGCACGAATGTGGACAGTCAAGGCCAGAAGTAGAGACGGCTGGAATAAAATACTGAGGTAGGCTAAGACTCTCAATGGGTTGTTGAGCCAATGATGATGATGACTTATTTATGATTACGTCCTTTCCACATTACACACAAATCGGTGAGAGGGAGATGCCGATTCTATATAATTGAGCTGCCAAACAATCATGCCCGGTCAGAAGGCAGAAGGCTGTCACTGCTGAATTTCTTGGTTCTTCAGGGATGATGTTTAAATTTTAGAGGACGGGTTCCCATGATTTATCTTTAGCTGATTCCTTTATTCTGTTCAAAGTTGTAGTTTGTATTGAAATTTTTTATTAAATGTGACAGAAATAAATTATTTTTGAGTAATATGTTTCTGTATTAGGGTGCAGCCTTTCGCAGCCAGCTGACCCACCAATTCATTATCTGTAATGCCGCAGTGCGCTGGAACCTATTGCAGAACTATTTTCTTGCCAGTTTTTGGAACTGCTTGATCAGGGTGCAGCACTGAGAAGTTGCGTCAGCTTTCTGTGAACTATTATTAGCTGTAGCTTGTATAGCTGCTTTTGAGCCAATGAAGATTACAGCTTTGGAAAATTTATTTTTTATTTGAAGTAGATTGGTTAGAATAGTGTATACAGCTTCAACTTCTCCATCAAAGTTTGTGGAGTCCTTCCCGACTTCTTTATAGAACGAGAAAAATTTACAAATTCCTCCAGCTCCTGCAGTATCAAAATCGTTTTGTAAAGATCCATCACTGTAAATGTGTAGCCAGGTTTCACAACGATATTTGCCATTAAATGTTTCTAATGTTAATTGTTTTGCTACATTTGGATTTGTATCATTTTTAACAATTGTTTATTATTGTTTATTGTTAGTAAAATAACATGTACAAAAATACAGTCTTAATTCTTCCCTGAAGGAGTAAAAAAACTCGTGCTCAGGGAGTTATCTAAACACATACTTAACACAAACAAAGTGGGTCAAGAAAAAAAAAATTATAGGAATAAATTAACTTTAAAAATACAATTTCAATTTTAACAATTTAAATCATACAAATACATACACATATTAAATAAAAATTTAGAAATCTTCTCACTATTTGTGAGATGCCACAAGGGAGAAAGAGTACCTAACCATATAAATGTTTGCAAGTTCAATGAACCATTAACTCCTACAAGTACATAGCTGCAAATACATTTTGTGATTGGTGGAAATACAGTATACCTAGTTTTAGAGAGGCAAGTGTTACAAAAAAGTAAAGAATGTTAATGAACTTGGTTTCATTTCGAATATAGATGATGCTTCAGGAGAGCAATTGATCCTTTCAATGCAGCTAAAGTTACAATCGGATTAATAGATGTAGGTATTCCAAGCCTCTTAAACACATCTTTCATGAAGAGAATAGCGGTACCTCTTGCTCCAACCAGAAGTCCAATTACTTCAAGCTCTTCTAGCTGGTACTTTAGGAGGTAATATGGAATGGTAGGATTGTAGATATTCTTTTTTCCTTATCCACTTCTGCTGGCTGTTCCTCATTCGTTTCGAAACGCACAGTGGAATCAATTATGAATCTAGATCTTGTAGATTCCTTGAAAGCTATTATATCTATGCGCTGTGTACTGCCAGTGACAGAGAGACCATGTACATATATTCTTTAAAAATTAAATTCCTAATGCTACTTTTGAAATTTCTGATACTAAAATTTTCCAATTTTGGGTATTTTTCAATTATTTTATTGTATAACCTTGGACCAAAGTAGGTACCATGGCTCAGAGCTGTGCTTGTGAAATACTTTGGGTCCTCTAGTCGTATAAAATCGGATCTTTTAGTTCCATATTTATGATGATACAATTTGAATTTATTACGATTGTAATGTATGAAGATTAATAAGGCAATATAATACATCTGTTTAATTTTCAAAACATTAAACTCGGTGAACAAAGCTCAGATGAGTAATCAATTGGTTTATTAAGGCATATTTTAATAATTCTTTTCTGAATAAGTATTAGTAGAGTGAGATTAGAATTACAAGCATTTCCCCATCCTAAAATTCCATATTGGAGAATGGATTGAAATAAAGCTAAATAAATGAGACGTAAAATATTAACTGGTAAATAAAATTACTGAAGTATAACAAAGATATAAATAACGTAATCTATTGCATAAATATTTAATATATTTATTCCATCGTAAGTGTTGGTCGATTGTAATGCCTAAATAATTTCTGAGGGTTCGGTTAATATGAGACATTCACAATTTTGAGAAGAACAATCAGAATGATGAATTTTGAGCCTAAAAGAAGATTGAGGAGATTTAAGACCACTGGACCTTAGTGAAAATGGAACAACAGTTGCTTTGGATGTGTTTAAGGAAAGTGCCTTTGGTTTGGTTTGGTTTGGTTTGGTTTGGTTTGGTTTGGTTTGGTTTGGTTCCAATAAGTTGTTTCCAGTTTGAATATTTATGTATTCCAAGGGATTTTGTCGGATTTGTGACATTTCAGTGTTGAGAATGAGATGCGTTTGTAATCTTTTACCTTTCTGCATAAATCCTTGTGTTTTTAATTTAGTAGGCAAGATTTTGTATTTTCTCTAATAGTCATAAGACATAATTACACAGAATAATTATGTATATTTAATAATAATAATAATAATAATAATAATAATAATAATAATATTTTAAAGTAACTAATTACTTAAACTAAAAGTAATTTGCCATTACAACTTACATAGACATACATACAGCCCAGTTACTTTATGGTGACAGCTCATCGACACGAGAGAGGAGAAGTTTCGACTGTGGGAGGGAGACCGATCCGACACGAAGCGACACGTTTTCTAGATGGAGGGAGGGAAATACAGTCTTATTAGAAATGAAGTCTCACGTTGCTATCTCGCACGTTGCAGTGTCTGCATAATTTTGAGCTCCTATCACTGTGCTCCCTTCATACTCCGGAACAATAGTCACTAATAAACACTAATGTGGAAATACAAGGAGCAGGAGTTCGGAACAATAATAAACACTAAAGAAGTAAATTAATGTGGAAATACAATGAGCAGCAGTTCGGAACAATAATAAACAATAAAGAAGTAAATTAATGTGGAAATACAATGAGCAGCAGTTCGAAACAATAATAAACAATAAAGAAGTAAATTAATGTGGAAATACAATGCGCAGCAGTTCGGAACAATAATAAACACTAAAGAAGTAAATTAATGTGGAAATACAATGTGCAGCAGTTCGAAACAATAATAAACAATAAAGAAGTAAATTAATGTGGAAATACAATGCGCAGCAGTTCGGAACAATAATAAACACTAAAGAAGTAAATTAATGTGGAAATACAATGCGCAGCAGTTCGGAACAATAATAAACACTAAAGAAGTAAATTAATGTGGAAATACAATGAGCAGCAGTTCGAAACAATAATAAACAATAAAGAAGTAAATTAATGTGGAAATACAATGCGCAGCAGTTCGGAACAATAATAAACACTAAAGAAGTAAATTAATGTGGAAATACAATGTGCAGTAGTTCGGAACAATAATAAACAATAAAGAAGTAAATTAATGTGGAAATACAATGTGCAGCAGTTCGAAACAATAATAAACATTAAAGAAGTAAATTAATGTGGAAATACAATGAGCAGTAGTTCGGAACAATAATAAACAATAAAGAAGTAAATTAATGTGGAAATACAATGTGCAGCAGTTCGAAACAATAATAAACAATAAAGAAGTAAATTAATGTGGAAATACAATGCGCAGTAGTTCGGAACAATAATAAACAATAAAGAAGTAAATTAATGTGGAAATACAATGTGCAGCAGTTCGAAACAATAATAAACAATAAAGAAGTAAATTAATGTGGAAATACAATGTGCAGCAGTTCGGAACAATAATAAACAATAAAGAAGTAAATTAATGTGGAAATACAATGCGCAGCAGTTCGGAACAATAGTCACTAATAAACACTAATGTGGAAATACAATGAGCAGCAATCGAATCACTATATACAACAGTTAATCACTAATTAACAATGAAATATACTCATGCAGAAATACCGGTAATGTTCATCAGTGCTTCACTGTACTTTTCCCATCATCATCATCATCATCATCATCATCATCATCATCCATGTAAATGATGGGGGCGGCCTTCTTCTCTGTACTTCTTTATTTTCCTCCAATACTGCAAATTTTTGGCCCTAATGCTGTGATGCTCCACCAGAATTTGGCGATTATTTTGTGTTTTTATTTCCAATGAAATCCTAATTTTAAAATGACTTTCTTCAAAGTCGAGATACCTCCCTGAAAGTCGATAGTCTTTCAATTTCAATAATATTTTTTTAAATTCTGGGCTTCTGTTTCTGTGAAATATAGAACTCGTGTATGGTTCGCCTTATGACAGCTTCATTAAAGTTGTCCACAGTTGATTTTAGCACCGATCGATATCTTTCTTTACTTGGAGCACTAAAAGAAGCTGAAGCCCAGGAATCAATCTGTACGATAGGCCTATTCTTCTTCCCATTAATTTTATTTTTTTATATATGTTCAGGTCAGGAAGATGGAGCTGGTGGTTTTGATGGTGAGGTTCACATTACGCCATTCAACATGAAGGAATAATTTGAAGAAGGGCATTTTGATACAGATGGCAATTATCACTGGAAGTAAGAAGGAAACATAAGGGATAATTGGCTAGAAAATATTGACTGGGTGAAGGTAATAAGCAGTACAATTTATTTACCCGTAATACGTAATTTTAATTAAATTATTCGTTGTTACAGTAGAGTAATTTTGGCTTTTGTCAAAATAGCATGCTGTTTGAGACTGACATGCTTAAACTTATAGGTCTAGGCTATCTATTTTACGAAATGTCGGATGCTTAATGGCCCTAAGGTGTAATGCAAAACTATTGATTTTTAGAGGTCTATATTCATTATATGTGAAATGTTAGAGCTATTTAAAGTTCTTGGTAGGCTAGTTCCCAAGGAAAGTTATCTTGCCCATCCTCACCAAACATCCAAAAACTGAACCAGACTAGACTAGGTTAGGTTCTCTAGGTTTATTTACTGTAGGTTAAATTTGTTGATGAAGGCAGAGTACTTTTCCTTGGAAATTCAGCTTTGTTATTTTTGTATAAAACGGTTGGAATACTAGCCTATAGCTGCAGATGGGTAAAAAATATTGCAGTTGTGTCATTTCGTTCATACCAGAATTAATGTAACTTGTTAGTGAAATTTAGCAATGATAGTTTAAATTGAGCACACGATGTTCACAAATAAATACTTAACATTTTCGTTTATAATGTCAATAACTGAAAAACTTAAGTTATATCTCCTCTGAAATTGTGTCAATCCTTTATGCAAAGCAATAATAAATTAATAAAGAAACATAAAATGCCATGACGTAAAACTGTAAGAAGTGTATATGTATTCAAAATTAACATAAATATGGATATTGTCAAAATAAATAGTCTGTATTTATGATCGACGTTTTCATTAATGTTAAATAACTTATACAAAAATTGATGGAAAAGGGAACTAAAGCTAAAATTGCATCATCTTGCAGCAGGTGTTTTGAGTATGTTTGGCCCAATATATGTTTGTGAGAGACTATTTTCCATGATGAAATTTATTAAGCCATGCCACCATAACATACTCGTGGATGAGAACTTAAAAGCATCACTGAGGGTCAGCTGTGCTGCTTCACATTGCGTTTCTTTATTGTATTTTAATTTGTCATTAGCATGACACATGTCATAGTGGCACTGCAGGTTATATTTTCTCATCATATTGAAAATCTTCTTGCAAATTAAATATCTCGAAACATTCTCAAACTTTGTAAAAAAAATGCCTCCTCGCATGAATGTTTTTAATTGATTTACTGGGCGTGCTTCCGAATAGGGGTAGCGGCATTTCCCTTAAGGTTAGAGCTCAGTTTACTGTCTTCCTCCAACGAGTTTAGCACTGGGACCTGAGGTATTCTTGCCATCGGTGCAGGGGGGTTGCAGGTAGATTCTTTTGTTGCTACAGACAAGCCGAGCTGAGCGGAGTGGGAAGTATTAATCGTCTAAAAATATGCAGTCTTCAGTTTGTAGTAGTGTGTGAATATTTCATATACATATTGTTTACCTAGGCCTGTATGGTTTTGTTATTAATATATTAAATATGTTGTTGCAATTTTTGCTCAAACATCTCCCTGATGTTAGCTATGTTAATATTATATGAATTACTCATATTAAATATTTCACTGTTACAACTCATTTATAAGGAAACATGCTGTGGAAAAGTTTTTAGTTTTATTCTATTGGAATTTTAGAATATGTGTGATTGGTATCGTGAAAAACAGATTCCTATAATGTCATGCAAAAATAATTTGTTGGTGATATCTTAAAATACAAATCAAATAATTTTACTTCTGAAGTGAGTTTAGCAGTACAGTATATTTAAATTGATTACTTTACAAAAATTAATTCAATTCTACTAACCACTAAATTTTATAGTATGATTCTTCTTTTCATTTATATTATTGTAGTTTTATTATGATTTTTCTTTTTATTTATTTTATTGTATTTGTATTTCTGATGGTGTGATGGCCTTAACTTCACCAGAATAAATAAATAAATAAAATTTTCTACAATACTTTCCTTCTCTGAACACGTAACTGCGAATGGTTGTATCTCTATCTCGCCGAAAATACGTTAGGAAACTAATAGGCATACTGCTCTCGTAAATTGGGCGAATGTTTTCAGTATGATTGTACTTCCTTCCAGACTGCCGCTGTCACTGTTCCCTCCCACTCCAATACCGCGCTAGACTAGTCGGAACCGCATTCCTCTCAGCACTAAACTCCTCAGAGGATGACAGTAGGTGTGTGTGTATTAATCGAAAAAATGTCATATAAACATGCGTCCTTTTCTCAATATTTTCTAGCCCCTAATTTTCGATTAATACACACACACCTAAATTGAGCTCTAACCTTAGAGGAAATACCGCTGCCCCTGATCGGAAGTGCGCCCGATTTATTTTACGATGCTTTATCAACTGTGATGGCTATCTAGTGTTTGAATGAAATTAAGGTGATAATGCCAGCAAAGTGAGTCCAGGGTAGTCTACAGCACCAAAAGTTACCCGTTAATGGGTTGAGGGAAAACTCTGAAAAAAGAAAAAACCTCAACCAGGTACAAATCAAGAAAAATTGGCTCAGTATCTGGTGGAGTTTCTGGGTAGCTCAATTGGTAGAGTGTTGGTACGTTTAACCAAAGATTCCGGGTTCGATGCCTGGCCCCAGAACAATTTTTCCCTCGAAATTATTCAAATCCTCAATACTTCCCATCTTCAGAAACAGGGATATAAACCGGAGATTAAAGGTAATGCTATATAAAACACTCATTCAGAGTATAGTGATGTATGGAAGTGAAATGTGGACCCTCTCAAAGAAAGCCATGGAAAAGATCGATTCTTTCGAAAGGAAAATCCTGAGGAGAATCTACGGACCTGTATGTGTGCAAGGGGAATGGAGAATTACATATATTAACGAACTGTATTACTTGTATGGAGAGCTACCCTTGTCGCATGTTATTCGGATAAAGACACTCAAATGGGCAGGTCATCTAATTAGGATGGAAGAACATAGAGTTCCAAAGAAGGTATTTTCAGGAGATTTCGGAGGAGGAAGGCCTGTGGGAAGACCACGTAACAGATGGGAAGATGGTGTATGTCAGGATGCACTACAAGTCCTCAAAATCCGAATTGGAGAGTCGCAGCACAGGATTGACAAGTTTGGTGGAGTGCAACTGGGGAGGCCATGACCCGAAAACGGGCCGATGCGCCATAGAAGAAGAAGAAGAATTATTCAAATCAACGTTACAGGGAGTTATACCTGAAAGCTTGATTTGCATAATACACGTCACTGTTCGTTAACAGAAAACCACAATTTAAGTCACATAGAGTTAGTGTGCACTCATTGTTGGTTGCTTGACAGTTGTCAGCCCACTTTGAGGTCTGTGGATACAGAGGGAAAAATTGGATCGGTGTCTGGTGGAGTTCCCAGGTAGCTCAGTTGGTAGAGCGTTGGTACGTTTAACCAAAGGTCCCGGGTTTCGATGCCCGGCCCCAGAACAATTTTTCCCTCGAAATTATTCAAATTATTCAACTCAACCAGGTAACTTGTTCCAACCAGGATTTGAATCCTGAAGTATGAAGTGTTAACAACATAGGGGTAGAAGGCCTTTGTAAACCACTATCTGAACTTTCAGCTGTCATGTACACATGCTACTCACAAATGTCTACTGACTACTCTCCACTGGTCAATCACCTACATCAACTAAGGCAGTTTTCTCCCTCTCCTTCCTGCACAGTGGTGCATACTCTGATCAAATATTGTCCAATAATAATATTGGAAATTTTATGATAAAAGTGGCGAATGACTCGCAGTGCTATCTAGCAGCAGGGATTGTAGGCAGCGAGTATGACTTGACTCATAGCATAGCACAGTGAACTTTGATGTGAGTTTTGTTGCAGAGGTCCTGAATCACTCTCCATAGGCTGTGTCAATTATGGTGATAAGGTATATGTACACATTTACGTACAAAAAGTTTTGTTTTGTATAATTTTGCTCTGTAAAATTTTTATACAATTGAGAATGGTATCAGAACGAGAATGAAGTGACCAGATCCCTTGAAATTAGGTCTAAATTGTTTATAAAAATTATTTTGTTTATAATTTTGACTTAAAACTTGAAACATGATAGCTCATGCAGTTTTTAAGATAGAGCCACAGTTTCTTCACTGTTTTATAGCTAAAACTATTCTTTAGTGCCTGACATAAAGCTATTTTTTATTTTCATTTACATTAATTAAATATTAGCATATATGTAACTTATACTAATATTTTATGTTGCATATGTCATTTAAAAAATCCATAGATATGTATTAACTATATTAATGTTATTTTACTCATTGTCAGGCACTGGGGGACATTTCAAGCTTCAAAATGACACCAATATCTTCTTGGTATCACCATATTTGGCTGAGATATCATGTTTGAAAGAATTAAATATTCTAAAATTACTATTTACAGGAAATGGAGCCACAAACTTTCAGAGCCTAGAAGACTGCATCATCATATGTCACCCCTTAAGCAGTTTCATGTCGGTCCAGTTTCAGCTTCTTTCTGGCACTCAAATACCTCGTCCTTGTTTTAACTTCAGGTGTTGAATGTTTTTTTTTCTTTTTTTTTGGTATTTTTGTCCCTATTTCCATTGATGCAACAAATCCTGTGATGGTGTTTGTCCCAGAGTTTATGCCCATCCTCCTCAGAATTGTAATTTCTACTTTTACACTCTTATTAAAATGACGTACAACATCATTGACACACAAATTTACAGTTTTATGACTAACAGTAAAAGATTATAAATTGCTTCAATATGTAAAAAGAGTTTTTTCAATCTCATGATCATGCCTAGATATCTATGCATCTATTTCGGGACTAGAAAGAAGTTTATTTTACAAGCAATGCTGGACGAGGGGATTGACTGCTACGAAGATCACTCCAAAAGTAATGCACTCCAAAAGTAAGTGACCGTGGCTGATGATGCAGCATTTTGGAAAATGGGACTTATCTGAAAAACCATAAGGCATAAATCGAAAATTCTTATATCAAATTAAAGGGGAGAAAATTGTCTATTAAAATAGTTATATTTTGAAAATTCTAATTATTCATCATTTTTTGCGTTTTGTGGGTGTACATATACCTTAAATATACAAATAAAAGAGCTTAATAAGTTCCTATTGATTTGAAAGGGTTTCTTTTATTTATTAATTTTTTTTCGTACTTTACTGATGACGTGAAACAACATTAGAAATAAATTTAACTGTTAGTTTCTTATTAATTCTATACATTAAAGTAATAAACATAGTCATCAATTATGTCTGATCCTTTTTAAATTAATTGTCTTAGCTCTCAAGAAAAATTCCAATTATTTCAGGAAAATGGTGGTTTGTGCTTTATAGACTAGAGCAGCCAAAGTTTAAAATCTGCCTCATTGTGCGTGTGTAATACTGAGGATGGATATGGATTAAATGAATTGTTCTCTCTTTCTAAAAAAAATAGAATAAATATTAGAGATAACATCTTACTTCAGTCTGTTTCTTTCTATTAGATTAAGAAGAAGGATGAAAAGCCAGAAGGTGCAGAAGGTAACGAAAATGATAGCGACAGTGATCATTCAAACCCTGGAACTCCATTTGATCACATTGCTGTCTACAGGCAAATGTTAGAATTGATGAAGCCAGGTGAAACTGTTGCGAAATCTTTACGAAGGCTGGGTAAGTTGCTGAAATTTAGTGATAATATTATGGACCATATTCTGGCCCAGGGTATACAGAAATAAGTTTAGTTGTTCATAGATTATATTGACGTGATGTCATGTTTGACTCGTGCCACATGTATTATAATGAAACACTTGCATCTTGTTTGTGCTGCAGTTGCCGTTCTATTCATGATTCAAAACTAGACTCCGCTGACTGTTCACAATGCATTATAGTGATAAAAACTGATATTATGATGACCTTACCTACTATTTAAATCATTTATTTATTTTTACTGGTAGAGTTAGTGCCATATGGTATTTTCTTCCACTCAACCAGTATAAAAGTATGTTACAAATATAAATAACAGCAATACAGAAAACAATATAATTATAATAAAAATAATAATAATTATAATAAACTTACACATACACTCACCCTAGTACATAATATACATAACTCTTAACAGATACACATCATTTACAGTGTAGCCCACCGAAGTGGTGTACAAAGTGAAAATGAGTCACAGTCCTGCCATCTATCCGTAATATACGGAACCCAAATCACGCAAGTGAAGTAGGTAGGCATTAGACACACACACACACACACACACACACAATTATAATAATAGTAAGAGCAAAATGCAGATGTGTTTGGTTTAATTACGTGTAATTCTAAGAGTTAAACAATTACAGTGTAGCATTAAATAATATAATTTGGACTGAAGGAATGATTAACATAATGAAGGAAAATTGATACATTAAAAATAAAAATCATGTTCTACAAAAGTAGTATTTGAATAAATATCTTATTCTAGAGACGAAAAGCAGTCTTTTTGACAGTCTGATTTTGAAAACAGTCAATGTCTGACAGCCCCTACACTAGAATTACTACTTACATTATTATAAAGAACATACGCTTACATTCATTAAACATGAGTATTTACACTATTACACACTATTTAAAAAGTAAGTAGGCTATAGTATTATTAAATAAAATACCTTGCATTAGAATACACAACACTGTACATAATAGTGTAAATAATGTTTGATCAATGTAGGCCTACATTCTTCATAATAGTGTAAATAGTAAAAACTAGTGGCTTGTGCATCAAATGCTGCAAACGAAGTTCATTAGACGTTCAAATAAAAATATTTCAGATTTATTTTCAATGAAAAATACCAGACATTTTGAAAGTTATTTGCCTCCATATTAATGAAACATACTCCCTCTGAATGTTATTTTTATGCCAAATACTTTTTCTTGAACCTATCCACCTTGAGTTTTTGAGTTTCAACGCGGAAACGTAAGTAAAAATGTCAGGACGATCAGTACATTTTTCAAGTGAGAGAAAAGCAATAGCTATTTCAGGTCATTGTGGATTGTAGGTGAAAATTAAAGAAAGTCAGGTTTGCTATGCTTTCGAACAATAGACATAGCATCTTGGTGTAGCTGCCGCATGTAGAGCTTGAAATGTAGAGGGTAAAATCATTTTATCAACAGTAATCTCACTAGAGGTTTTGATTTATCTAGAGAAAAATCAAAACTCGAGTGGGATTTAATTGACTATTACACTATTACAAGAAAGTATATAAAGATTAGAAGTAAAGTACTCCAATACGATAAAATATTAATTGGCTTACAAAAATACAACTGTCTTCAAATGTATTATTGTACCATCTCAACATTATGCTAGATGGCAGTAGTGTTTTATGATTATGTTTTCTTGTTACCGGTATCAGTTGTGCCAACTATGGAATCTTAATTGAAATCTGTGGAAGGTTACTAGTCAAGAAGGCTTTGTTGATTCAGTTTCATTTTTATTAAAACATTTGCATTCCACTTCAATCATCCGGATCCCAGTAATCAACATCACTTGACAGATGATTTTCAATAACTCTTAGTATTAAGCAATCTCTGATACGTGACTATCCATAATATCATATAGCAGAAGCTATGACAAACATAACCTAAATAATATAAACAAGTGTTAGAAAAGTTTTAATTAGGGATGATGAAATAAACAAGAAACGTTTTAATTAACAATGATGAAATAAAAAATAAATATGAATAATTTTAAAAGAAACAATTATTGAAAGTACAATTTTCAAATTTGAATGTTTTAGTGGTTGGTGGTTCAGTTGATGTTATATTGGACGTGTGCGTAAAAGAAGTGAACTTGTTGATGTGCATGGTGTGTCCCTCAACTTATTCAGGATTTCCGAATGGTGCTCTTCATATATGACCAGCGATCTTTATTAATTCTTGTTCTTGAATGGCAATGCGAGTCATATTTGAAAGTGCTGTGCATTGACTGGAGTGGTTTGTAATTTTCTGTTTTTTGACGTCCAGACCAGTGCAGTTTGAAATGTTGGCACACAAAGAAACAAATGCTAGGGTAGTGATAAAAATAAACAAATGCTAGGGACGCGATAAAATTAAGCAAATTCAAGGGACGTGATAAAATTGAACGATAAGCAGCCATGATTGGTTGAAAGACGTCCTTTCGTACAGTTTTATTGGTCAAAAGTAGTGTGACGTAGTAAAAGTGTAATAGTCCTGCTAAGAGATCTTGCTGAAATTATCGGATTTTCTAGGCCTCTTATTTTATCAGTAAGTAATATCGTCTTTCCTTAGGAACTGTAATTTTTGCGCTCTCTCAAGCCAATACTGAATCTACACCACACAACCATTAAATATATGAAAAAGACCCAACCCACTTGATTAATAACTATAAAATATTTGATTTTTAATAATAATATTATTATCTTACGCAAGTTTTGTAGTTTATATATTAACAGCATGGCATTAACTATATTAATAATTAATTTCTAATGGTAATGATGTCATCAAACCACCTCAAGTTTTGTAGATTTTAATATCCAATACACAGCTGTATTAAGAAAATTACACACTGCAGAATCAGACCTGTAAATTATTTTTAGTAATTCTTGAAGCTTTTAATAACCAATTGAATTTGAACTCTAAATATGTCAGCAATCCTGCAGGTCATGGTCTTCGTGTAATAGCCCATTGGGTCATTCCATGGTTGCGTGTGTGACATTTTAACAGCAGATTCACTTACAAAAGATACTGTAGATTAAATGTTTTAAGAGATAACATTTTTATTTTTATATATTATATTAACCATCAATTACTTAATTCAGTATGAAGTTTTGAGTTGGTTAAGAAGAATACACTTAAAAATAAAATATCAATCTTTGTTGCGTGTGTGACAAAATGATACAACTCCTTCTCATGCAAGTGAAGATTTTATTACAATTCTGTTCTCTTGGATTATGAATATGATTGTAACTTGTTGGTGATATAAATAAAATGTATACTTTTGAGATGATATAATAGAAGTTGCTGAGGAACATTAAACATTCCACGTAAATTCCAATTTGAAAATGTTGCGTGTGTGACCATTGCATGTGTGACACTTGAAGACATGTTAAGTTTCCATATTTTTACCAGCAGCAATGCGACATAGATATTTTTTATTTACAAAGGAAACAAAAAAATACCACTGCTATTGAAATTAATTTTAAAAAACATACAAATTTCAAATTTTTTACAAACATTCATGTAGGCTAAAATGCAAGCATAGTCACCTAAAGGCAAATTGACCCCTGTTATTAAGCAAATTAGGAGATTTCACTTTCTTCAGGATCACTGAGAAGTCCTCCCAAGATTTGTCCTCATTTACTGCCTACAACCAACACTTTCCACTGGGATGCATATACTTGAACAAAATTTGATTAGTCTCGTCCTCATACTCTATCACAATAGCAAAGAAAGGCCACCAGCATGGTTCAGTCGGTTAAGGCGCCTGCCTACGGTCTGAAGTTGCGTTCGGGCGCGGGTTCGATCCCCACTTGGGCTGATTACCTGGTTGGGTTTTTTCCGAGGTTTTCCCCAATCTTAATGTGAATGCAAGGTAATCTATGGCGAATCCTCGGCCTCGTCTCGCCAAATATCATCTCGCTATCACCAATCTCATCGATGCTAAATAACCTAGTAGTTGATACAGCGTCGTTAAACAGTCAACTTAAAAAAATAGCAAAGAAGACGTCTTGTTTCCTGTTAGACTTACCTGTTGCATTTAAAGATACAAGTACAAAGTCCCATGGCTCAAGTTTGGTATTGTCCTTGTTGCATGAAGATCTAGACTTCTTCTTCTTCTTCTTCTTCTTATTCTTCTTCTTCTTCTTCTTCTTCTTCTTCTTCTTCAAGATGTAATAATTAGACTGTTGCTAATTCTTCTTGTTGAGAGCTTACAGAAACCTTCACCACACCTTCTTTAATAGGAGACACAAAGTAAACTTTATGCAGGCTTGGAATTGGCTACACATTTTTCCAACGATTATCCAGGAATGATGATAATGAATTCACTTCTTCTGCAGAGTAAATAGTGTTGTTACACCTTTTACACTATGTTTGGTACATTCATAGAATTCAGAAGACGAATTTATAATCACTTGGCGTGATTTCACCATTTGCCAAACAGTTCTTTTCAAAGTTCTCCCAACATTATCAACTGCTCCTTTGCCATGGGAAGTGGCAAAAAAATTCCAGTCTGCAGAAATATTGAAGTCAGACTGAATATGTATGAGGTTCAACACTGCGAAGCAATTCTTGAACTGTGCAGCACAGCCACCAGAGAATATCTTCACATGTTGAATATTCGGAACTTGTTTCAGTTTCAAGTCTTAGAGAAGGGTTTTAAGGAATACCTAAATAGAATATTTGCTGTGTGACAAGTCATCACTTATAATGACATAATTTTAGTTCTTCCCACATTTCAACCAAACAGCAGCAGTGAAAATGGTGGTTTGTCACTGACTCCAGTCAGCACTTTGAATTTCATCTTGGCTCAAAGATATGTAGTTTTCTGCAAAATCAGTTTGGATGACTGCATCATGAATTAGAAATTTTTTCTTCACCTCTTCAGAGTGTTTGGACTGTTTTCTTTTCACGTAACTATGGAGCTTGAATGCCATTCAACTGCATTTGTATTTTCTTCACATAGATACAGTTCCAGTTTCCAGGACAATTTGAGGTTGTCCTTCCACGTCTCTGCACTGAGGCCATTTCATTTCATTATTAACTGTTTCTTCATCACTAATGATGTTTTGAACAGAATTGCAGGCCGACTTGCATTTCTCACATATATCTGACATCATTCAAAGTGTTCAATGTCACATACAAGGATGGCTAATAAATCTTGTTTACTACGTGGAAATAGCTACATCAATTTCTTTCCTACACTTTCCACCAAAAACTGCATGTTCCCATGGTAATGTTATGGGCCACAGAGGAAACGGGAAATACAAATGGTGGGCGAAGCTCGAAAAAATTGAATTTCTTTATCACACAATCAGGATATTCCTACACAAACTCTTTATTGGCTTCAGCAATGGTCATCATCATAGTTCATTTCTGTACCACTTCTTTCTTGCTGGTTTGAACATTCTTTATGGTGACTTTGTCTTTTTTACCTAGCTCAGTCCTGCTTATGTCATCACGGAGATAAAACTGCGCCATGTTATCTTTTGTTTCATCATTCAATCTTTTACCAGTGGCGTATACTGGTTAAAGGGTTTGGGCTACCACTGACCCTATTATTACACAAAATATATTTTAAAATCCCTATAATAAAATTCCTTACATATTTATGTGAATTCCAGACGTCTTGATTGGGACGAAAATACGTTGATGACTTCGTCCTTGAAATTACAGTTGGGCCACTTGCGAAGTTTCTGTAGAAATGACTTTTCAATGGATATTAGTGCCAAGCCGGATAAACGTTCTTGTGTATGAGTTGATCTACAGTAGGATTTTATTCTCTTCAACGCAGAAAATGTTCTTTCTACCGATGCTGACGTAGCTGGTATTGTCACAATTAATGTTGCCAATTTAAGGACTTCAGGAATAACTTTGTTCAGCTGGTTTTCATATATGGCACATAATATTTCATGGATAGGTTTGTTCGAAAAATCAAAGACTGCTGCTGAATATATTACACTTAATTCATTTTTCAAACGTACTTGATCAAAGTGACTGTTATAGGACTGAAATAATTTGTTTAGTGCTCATTCGGGAAGTTTTCTCTATAAGCAGAAAATTTTTGAGAATCTAGAAGATGTGTGAACTGAAGCTTTCCATAATCAGAAAATCTGTCAGTAATTTCCATGTGCATACGATCTAGTATGCTGTAGTACAGCTGCCTGTATTTCAATTCATCATCTCCTTTTCTTCGCTTTAATGGTGGTTCCATTGTATTGGCTGAAGAGTTTTCATTTTCCATATTACTCCATATGGACGGAAACCCACTACGTCTGAACTCGGATATAGTATTTTTTTTTAACTTTGATACCTCTTGCAAGTAGTATGCTATGTCTAGACTTTTTGTCTGAAGAATATTGTAGAGCACATCTGTATGTGCGAACACTCTAGCATAGACTTCAAGAAGAAATATATTCTGAAACTGTGAAAAAATTCAAATATCCTTGAGCCTGCACATTTACAGCATCATCCCAGTTTTCTTCAGAGTCATTACAAATGATATTTTTAAAGAAAGCAGTCCGTTTTTCTCTGTATTCCTTTACTGTATTTACAAGCCGAGATGTAAAATTCAATCTAGTTGGTGCTACTTTTGGGAGTTTCTTGTTCATAAATTCCTTGAGTTTTCTGATCTTTTAGGAGATGATGAGAAAAATGCAGCTAAACCCGACAGTGTTTTGAAAAAAATGCGGCATTTTGGAATGGATGAAGTAGTTTGTTGCAAAACTAAATTGAGAACATGGCTGTAACAATGGACAAATAGTGCTTGAGGATACTTTTCTTGAACTTTTGTTTTTAAGCCATTAATATTTCCCGCCATAACTGAAGCACCATCGTATGTCTGTGCAATTAACTTATCGCCGACATTGTATTCTGCTATAACACCTTCCACATGCTGAAACAAAGCAGCAGCAGTTTTGTCCGAACTGACATTTGTGAATCCTATAAACCGTTCTTGAACATTGGCAGTACTGTCGACGTATCTTAAAACAGTGGACAATTGACTCTGATTAGAGCAGTAACTTGTTTCATCAACAACAATGGCCACAAAAGGTTTTATGTTCTTTATCATAACCCCACTTATAGCAAATATTAAGTCATTCTGAATTGCGAGAGAAGTACCACGAAATACTGTTGAACTCTCAAGATGATTGGCCAGTAAATGGTCAAATTCACTTAAGGAACTTAAATATTCAATATAATTTCCTATATTGTCTGATTCCACACTCTCGTTATGACCCCGAAAAGCCAATTCTTGTTTTCCTAGAAAGCAGACTGCGTTAATAAGATGCAGTAAAATCTCCCGATTTTTTTTTTCACAAGAGCATTGTGTTGGTTGATGTGTAGAGCTTTTCGCTTATCTAGCTGTAAATCAATTCTTGTCTTCCCAAAGTTTGCATAGTTCATGCTACTACAAATATGAGCTTTTGATTTGTCGTATTCTAGGACTGCCGTTCGAAGGGAGTTCATATTAGAAAACCCCTCTTTTGACCACACATTAGTTTCGCGGCTAAATAACAAACATGGCCAGCAAAATAGTTTAGACAGTTTAGAACTACCACACAACCAATTCCACTTACCATATGATGTTGAAGTGAAATGGCGTGTGTACTCTCGCTGTTTTTCTTTTACGTCCATGGACAAATTTAACTCAGGAGTTGGTCTTTCCATTTTCACAATTTCAACTTTCTCGTTGTTATGTACGACTGTTAAAAGGCACTTTTAATAAACCTTCTATTACACAGTCATTTTCAACACAAACCTCTCCAGAAACTTGTTCTGCCATATTTTTCACAATATCACTTAATTGGGAAATTAAAAACTTAATAATTCACAATTAATATAACTCTTAGACACTCGAACAAATCACAGATTTAAAATAATGTACTGCAAGAACACAATCACATTCATGAGCTAGCGTACTAAGCGTATTGCTGCTTCGTGCCTGCAAATAAACCGATCACGAGAGCGGCAACTCGCCCGGCCTACATTGCACGATGGAAACAGAAGGGAGAGGGTGGGGACGGGCAGTTGTGCGACAGGACAGCGTGCGCGGTACGGTCACAGGCTACCTCACATAGCAAGTGGTTTCTCCAGCGATGCCGCCTTGACAACTTGTTTCTTTTCGAGAGCAGAGAGTGCATATAAATCTAACAATTACTTTAATTTTAATTACTATGGTAAAACTAATAATACAAAATTATTACATTATGTTATATTATAAACTTTTTCTTTTGTAATTTCCTTGGGCTACTGCCAGTAGCCCCGGTAGTCCGCAAAATACGCCCCTGTCTTTTACGTATCTTCTTTTTTTAATTTTTGTAGCAGATTGTCTTTTTGCAAATTCCGGCAATTCCTCAAATATAAATTTCGATACCACTGCTTTCCTTTTCCTTAGGCTGTTCGATAAACCTCTGTTCACTTTAGAAACTGCTTTCCCTAGTGATCTGTTGCTCCTGTATGAACCCCTTGTTGGAGATGCATTACTTATCTCAGGTACTCACTTTACTTTTTCTCTATGCCGCCTCTGTCTTATTCTATTTTGCTTGCGCTTTAGCTTTATCTTTATTTTATCAGTTTCAAGAGCTTGTTTTTGTCTTTCCCTGTTTTTTCATGTTTTGTGTTGCGGGTGTGACATTTGATAATATGAGGCTAATGTCACACACGCAACGCAATTTTGAGAGCAAAATAGTCACGCTACAAAAAAAGTTGTTATATGTTAAAATTTAGATCTTGTGGATAACCTCACTTTCTGAAAGTTTCACTTTGCTAAGTTAATTACTTTCTTATGGGCATAAATAAAATTATATTTTGTGTTGCGGGTGTGACATGTGATCTTAATATTTTGATTTAGTCCATGTACTTGAAAAACTCATCTGATTTGCTTCAAAATTTCACAGTAGAATGTGGAACATCTACACAGCAAGTTTCTCACGCAACAACAAATCAGAAGACAAGCAAAGATGATCAAAGCAGGAAACATATGAGGTGTATTTTTCCTTTTGTCAGCAGTACTATTAATAATAAAGTCAAATATGCATAGACATTAAATAATTTAATATTTTCATGAAATTAACTGTTTATCTGGTGTAAAGGTTCATCTACTCTAGAAATATGAATATTACAATTACTTTGAAATATTTTATTTTTTTTTGCATTCAGGGTCCTTTGACATGGAATGACCCTATTGTTTATTGTAGTGTGTGTTTTGTTTTATTTTGTAATGTAATTAGTTCTCAAAACTGACGAAAGATGGATTTTGGAAAATATGAAAATTATGTAGGAAAACTGACATTTCACTGAAAACTACTATTTTTCTGAAAAAAACTTTGGGTTCCAAGCTTCAAAATGAGGGGTCATTTATTAAAATCCATTGAGCTGTTGTCCCGTAATTTCCATTACCAGTTCAAATTATATATATAGATAGCGTAGTTTAATATACATAATGTAAATAATTTATATTGTAAATATTAGTGTAATAATTGTTAAAGTGGTCCATGTTTTGTTCTGCCGAACTTGACCACAGTCATGTGAGCAATTAGTCAAGTACTTCGCTTGCTAGATGCACGCGCATTGTCTACTTAAAACTCCAGTAATACTTAACCTTATAGCCTCGTTGGACAAAGTATGGTCTCTTGTGATAATTGTACTACATCATAACATTTTGTACTTTACTGTATGTAAGTAGGTTATACATATAATCAGAAAATGGAAGAACAGTTGAAAGAAGAGCAGTTTGGCTTCAGGAAGGGAAAAGGTACGAGAGATGCAATTGGACTGCTACGAACAATCGGCGATAGATACCTAGAGAAGAATAAAGAAGTGGTTATAGTATTTTTGGACCTAGAAAAGGAGTTTGACAGAGTGAATTGAAATAAATATATGGGGATCTTAAGAAAATTGGCGTGAATTGGAAAGAGCGGAGGCTGTTTAATAACCTTTATATGAAATGAGTCAAGTCAGGATAGGAGAAGAAATGTCAGAAGGAAGCAAAATAGGAAGAGGAGTAAGTCAACGATGCCCTTTATCACCTACCCATCTACTTGGAGGATTTAGTGAAGAACTGTTTTCAGAACATGGGAGGAGTAATAGTAGTAGGGGGAAGAAGAATAAAGTGTATAAGATTTGCTGATACGGCAATGTTAGCAGAAGAGGAGATGATACTGATGGATATGCTACTAAAGCTAAATGACAGCTGTGAGCAGTATGGAATGAATATAAATGCCAACAAGACGAAGACCATGGTCATAGGAAGAAAAATAAAGAAGGTAAACTTGCGAAATCTAAATGAGGCAATAGAGTAAGTGGACAACTTCAAATACTTGGGGTGTACTATAAGCAGTAACATGAGCTGCTGCCAAGAAGTCAAAAGGAGAATAGCAATGGCAAAGGAAGCCTTTAATAGGAAAAGGAGCATCTTCTGCGGACCCCTGTAGAAAGAACTAAGGAAAAGACTAGTGAAGTGCTTTGTGTGGAGTATATCATTGTATGGGGCAGAAACATGGACATTACGATGAAGTGAAGAGAAGCAACTAGGTTTAACATCATAGATATTTATAACTTTAGTTGTATTAGATTTTAGATTCCGACTCGAAATTCTTGTATATATGAAGATATCTATGGCAGTTCATGAAAAATACCACATCGTTGCACTGGCGTAGTGTGCGTGATTAGAATGCACAAAAATGTCGATTTAGACAGAATTTTAAAAGTTACCATAATTTAATGGCAGACCTGGTGTATTCTGGCAGAGAGACTCAAGCATTTTGTGTCACGCTCAAAGAACTTCGATATGAAGAGGTGGATTCCAAACTGGCATAAGTCCAAATGACAAGTTATGAGAGAAATGACGAAAACTGGTAAAATAAATTTAACGCTCTTAGATCCGTTTGAAAAAAACATATGCAGACACTAAGTTAAGACTTAGGAGAATCTGTTAAATAAACTTAGACAGTTATAGCACAGTCTAGTATATACAGTCACAAAGTTCAATACATAGGGAATATGCATCCCTAGATAGTTGCTAACCATTAGGATCGCTACTGTCACCTCATCGCAGACAACGTGAAATAGTACCGGCACAGTCTGTTGTTCCTAGTACCCACAACAACTCAAGCTTCGTGACTGTATATACTAGACTGTGGTTATAGCCTATATAGGCTTGAAAAGGATTAATTAAAGCTTGAATAAAGCAAGTTAAAATCTTAAAAAAAAGACTTAGGACACTTTGGAATCCTCCTCTTCATATGTGCAAACTCCCCCACAGTGGCATGGCAGATGTCCAACCTGCACTCCACCTCCAACCAGATATTCAGAAACATTTGTGCTGTCGATAGCTTGACGAATTTTGTGTCACAAATCGTTGAAGTTATCCTGAGGTACATGATACACTTGGTCCTTCACAAAATTTCACAGGAAAAAATTCAGATGAGTAAGATCCAGTGAACATGGGGACAAGTGAATGCTTCGGCTCAAATCGACTTCCTCAGGCTTCTTGCAAAGATGAATTCTTTCCACTTTTTCCTCAAACACCGTCCTTTTACTATCACAATAAAGCCCATTTCTCGTAATTGCTTGTCTCATTTAATTTGCTCACATCTAGGTAGAAACATCTTTGTGATGCTTAAAATTAAATTCATTCCGAAATGCACATTGCCTACACTTCACGGATTTCACTTCCATCAGTGAAAGAACGCAGAACAATTTCTGTTGAGGTGTTCATATCTTCGCTCATTCTGATCATGCACATCACACCAGCACCAGAGTATGGTATTTTTCATAAATTGTCACAGATATCATCATATTTACAACAATTTCGAATTGGAATCTTAATACAGTGAAAGTTATAAAAGGTCGTAATATTAGACCTATAAGCCAGACAAGTGGTACAGTAGTTATATAATGTGTTATGATCTTAAATTTTTCCATAATTTCGTAAGAGTAACATCATACAATATTGTATTAATTGTATTGTTCATGAATATAATTCTATGTGCTGTATTCTCTTTCATATAATAAGCATTAATATCCTTCGGAATATGTATGATAAGAACTTTCTTGTGTTAAATTTTAACGTACCTTGTTAACATGTTTCGACCTATTTTCGGTCATCTTCGGAACTGGTCGTTGTTGGTCTTGGCGCCTCTTGTTTCCTGTGTGGGTGCGTTCGTGTTAAAAGTTGTGTAATCAAGATGTATAATCAAGATAATACAAGTCATTTAATACACAGATATAGATCGGAATGGATAAAAGCCATAAAAACATCACACCACTTACATTTTAACCACGAATGCCTAAAACACACCCCAACGATATTTTCAACACACAACTCAATTTCAAAACACATACACTCTTTGACTCTACACTACGAACGCACCCACACAGGAAACAAGAGGCGCCAAGACCAACAATGACCAGTTCCGAAGATGACCGAAAATAGATCGAAACATGTTACAAGATACGTTAAAATTTAACACACGAAAGTTCTTATCATACATATTCCGAATTGATACAGTGTTAAAAGTTGTGTAATCAAGATTTGTAACATTTATATCCGTTGTAGATCACAATTCAGTCACATTTTTCTTTTCATTTTTATTGGTTCTGAAATCTTGCTATTATCATGCTATTCTTAAATTCCTTACGGACTTCTGTTTTCCTGTTTTTAACTTATTTATATGTCGTTTCTCAGAATTATTGGGAATATTATTTTGTAAATTTTTTAAAAGTCGCCTAGGCCTATTAATAACTTACTGTTCATGTTACCTTAAGCTTTCTCACAACCAACAAAATATGATATATGGTGATAAAAGTCGTTCTTTTACAATATTGCGTATACAACTTGTGCTCTTCTTAAAGCGGCACTTTTCTCTCTCTAAGATATTCTCAAATCATGTTTGAATTCATTTTGTATAATGCAGATAATTCATTACTATATTTTCTTTTGCCTTGTTTATTAATGCAGTCCTTATTTTCAATTTCTATGTATCTGTTTATTTCATTCATTCGTAATTGTCTGCCCAAGGGCAGATCTATCAGTCCAAATCCAATTTTTTCCAATCTTTCCTCTTTTCCTCCTACTTCTTAAACAATCTATACAATCTCTATATCTTAATATTGATCTGCTTATTGTTGTTGTTTAGTCAACTGTCCGAAGACAGGTCTGAATCTCATAAGTGACACCATAAAGTATCACTCATGAGGCAACTAGGCCATTGCATACATCGCTGACTAGTTACATATTACACTAATCAGACTTCAGATGTATACAAACAATTGATCTTTCTCTGATACATATCATCAAGTGATGTACTGCCTGATAATAGATGTACATATCAGCCAGAACTGCAATCAGAGGTAGATGTGTTTATTATTCTTCACTAATTTATGGTCTTTTAAATTTTTTAATGCAAAATAAAAATTAGAACTGTTACTTCCTCAGGAGGCAACAAAACTATGTCAGCATCAGAGTGATGGCGGCGAAAGAAAGCTGGACAAGATGATGGTCAGCAGGGAAACCAGCAGCAAGTAACGGATTTGACAGAACTGGCTAATCGTCTCCTTACCGAAACTGGTAACATGGATATTTACCAGGAAAGCTATGAACATATATCGAAGTTGGTAAGTTCATTTAGATAAATATCTAGAATGGCTTTCTTACATAAATTTCAGAGATATACGGTCTTACTAATAAACCATATATAGTTTTTATACGAAACTTATGTAGAGTTGGGACAGTAAAACGTTACTAATAAATCATGCATAAGTGTTGGATGTATAAGAAGCCTGTAACTATACATGGGAATTGCTTTGCAGTAGTTATGTACACGAAATCCCTTGTTTAAATGTTGTACAGAGATAAAAAAAAATGGGCACCCCTCCAACAGCTGTTTGTATACTTACTGGCTTTTAAGGAACCCAGAGGTTCATTGCCACCCTCACATAAGCCCGCCATTGGTTCCTATCCTGAGCAAGATTAATCCATTCTCTATCATCATATCCCACCTCCCTCAAATCCATTTTAATAATATCTTCCCATCTACGTCTCAGCCTCCCTAAAGGTCTTTTTCCCTCCGGCCTCCCAATGAACACTATATGCACTTCTGGATTCGCCCATATGTGCTACATGCCCTGCCCATCTCAAACGTCTGGATTTAATGTTCCTAATTATGTCAGGTGAAGAATACAATGCGTGCAGTTCTATGTTGTGTAACTTTCTCCATTCTTCTGTAACTTCATCCCTCTTAGCCCCAAATATCAGCTGTTTGTATAGAGTGTCATTTTATGATGATGGTTGCCATGTAACTACAGAAGAACAAACCAAAGAGCACAGAAGAATTAGAATAATATTGCTGTAGCTCATACTCTTTGACCAAAATATAGTGTGGTAATCGACTAGGTCCAGTTTTACTATCAATACTTAGCATGGCACACTAGCGCTCACTATTGGATGCAATAGAGAACCACAATTTTATTATTCTATCACCTTTTGTAATGAAGTAATGACGAAACTATGACATAGTTATGTAAACAGTTGTACTGTTATACATTATGTATGTAGTGATTATTAGTAAGAAATTTACACACTACTTATAAACGAGCTATCATTGTGTAAGTATAAGACAGTTAAACGTCTGTATAAGAGTTTTTATTAGTAAGACATTATTAAAAATGTCTGCCAGAGACAATTCTGAAATGTTATAAATTCATGGCAATTCCAACTTTGTAATACAGCTCAGAAACATGAACCTTAACATTTTGGCAACTTCAAAGAATAAAAGTGCAGAAATGAGAATTCCTAAGGCCTTTGGTTGGATATACTTTATATGATCACAAATGGAATGTCTACATCAGGAATGAATTAAACATAACTGCCATCACTGGTACCATATCAACATACAGAAACAACAGGTATGAACATGTATCACGGATGCCCAATAACAGGCTGCCTCAGAGGCTATTTCACTACAATCCTTGTGGGAAGAGAGAGATCTGGACGACCAAAAGTGCAATGAAGAGACCAGCTTTCAGCCAGCATCCAACATGGACCCTATTCTACAAAAGTATGGTCTAATACATTACAAGTTGATTGAGCTGTAACTAATAGTTATTACTAGAGCTAGGATTCGTATGTAGTAAAAGCTAATATTTTTAGTCGGTATAGTTTATAAACATACAAGCCATGCTCCCCAGTCCTTATATTTGCCATTCTTGTCATTCAGTACTTCCATTAGTTAGCACTAAGGATCTTTAATCCTCTTAACCACCACTTACAAAACAGCAGGGGGTTTAAAAGCTGCGTTGTCTAGTCCTTGTGACTTTTCTTGCATTTCGAGTCTTGTCAACCAGGCTTAAAACCTTCTTAACTGGCATCACATCGACTCAACTATACTCGGCATCATTCTTAACTCTTACTAATATAAATCCTAGCTCTAGTTATTAGTGACAAAGATTTCTTGTACATTTGTACTTTATTACTCCATATTTACAACAGTAGAGTTGTAACTTTATATTCCACAATACTATACAAGAACATTTGAGGACCGTTTTTGCTAACTGAAAAAAACTAAATTTTACAGGAGAGACAAAACACTATAGTAAGCACGTTTTGCTGTATGTCTCACTTATAGCAGAAAGCAAGTTTTGAAAAAACGATCACACTTTGACACACTACAATGAAGAGAAATAACCCAATTTTACTAAGATGCTTTGAACATCATGTAGAGATCTGCCTTGTATTAACAAATCCATCAAAATCTCAATTTTGCAAATTTTGCAGTTAGCAAGTTTTGCAAAAATGGTCCTCATTTACTAATGAACCTTGTATTCCCTACCTTAGTGCCAAGTATAACATCCCTCTCTTCAATTGGTCAGTGACATTTATTTTTTGGTGCTTGGAGTACTTTACCAAAATTTACATATAATTTTTTAAAACAATTACTAATATCTTTTGAAATTCAAATAAATCATCTCGCAAATTCTTAAAGATTCCCTGCAGATTATACAATTTCATTTATGCCACTCAGAAGGCCTTAATTAAGGATATGGTAATTTTAAATAAAATCTTTTATTTATAAGTATAATTTTAAAGTAATTTTCTAAGATTTTATTTTATAATTGATAATCAGTGGTGCTTAATTATTACATTTTATTTTTATAACAATACTCATATTTAATTAATTATATTTTTATTTGCTATTAATTTCCGGATCCTTGTGGTCATCCTTAATTAAGGCCGGACGATTTATTTCTCTCTCTCTTAATGTATTAACCACTTCCCTTATTATCCCGAGTTAACTCGGGTTGCTAACATGTGTCAAAATTTATTAACCCGAGTTAACTCGTTTGAGTCCCATTATCTACTTCATAGTGGTTTTTTAAGTATGTAAGAAAATTAGTGATGTACAGTGATTCTGCAATATTAAATGACCTCTTTACGAAAATAAAAAAATATGACACTTTTTTTCACAAAACTGGTAAAATAAATAGTAAGGGAAGAGGTTAAACCATACACCATACTAATATGGTGTATAATACAATTTGCTGCTGTAAATTACTATAAACTGAAAATTTTCAACGAAATTGCAAAGCGATTTTGAATCTTTATTTGCCACCTCTAACATAAGAGTGCTGAAAGCATCAAGCACAATTCTCACTTCTCCCTATCCACTTTCTAATCCACACTTTTCTTTTCCGTTTCTTATTTTTATTTTTTCACTTTTATTAAAGGGAGTCATCAAGCTCTAGCTTACTAATGTTAAAACAGCAATATTAATGACCCATTATCTCAGAACATACTAGGTATAGAAATGTGATATTTTACAGGATGTTTATGCATTCCTTCTGAGTGCACTGATTCGTTTTGATGATAAAATATCTAATAGAAAAACAATATTTTTTTTATAAACTTCTAAAATTAAAAACAAGAATTAGACATTTTATTTATTTTTATTATTATTATTATTATTTTTTAATAAACTATTATAGCAAACTCAAAGGAATTCCATATCATCACATTGTTACCTGAAATGTATCGTAAAAATTTCATGCAGATAGACCTAGTAGTTTCTGAGAAAACAGGTCATTTATGTTGAAAAATGTAGTTTTAAGTAAATCATGTTTGAAGTAAAAATTTCTATAAAAATTCACCTATTACAGAAAAAAATATTTTAAAACCCTTCTGGTTGGTGGTCCTCGTCTTCTTCTCTATCCTGCTCAACTAATACTGCCCTCCTTCTCTTGGATCTTGCCCCTTTGGTTGTGTTTGTTACCATTATTCGCAATGTGTCCAAGTTAGCCATGTTTTTTGAGGTATTATATCCTATTTGAATACGTAGATCCTTCGATGCCTGTATTCTTGCAATGTATCCATCATTAAATGTGAGTACAGCATCTAGTATACTAAATTCCAACGTTGACGTACCAACAGACGCATTTTTTTGGGACTCAGTGTCCACACCTGTGGAGTAACGGTCAGCGCGTCTGGCCGCGAAACCAGGTGGCCCGGGTTCGAATCCCGGTCGGGGCAAGTTACCTGGTTGAGGTTTTTTTCCCGGGGTTTTCCCTCAACCTAATACGAGCAAATGCTGGGTAACTTTCGGTGCTGGACCCCGGACTCATTTCACCAGCATTATCACCTTCATTTCATTCAGACGCTAAATAACCTAGATGTTGATACAGCATCGTAAAATAACCCAATAAAAAAATAAAAAAAAAAAATAAAAAAATTGGGACTCAGTGCCAAACAACGTTATTAAATGATTCATTAATATTGTGAGTTCATCAGAATGGGAAAAATCTTGAAACACAGGCTTACGAAGCATTAATTTTACTATTAAACAAGTCAAACCACAGTCTTCTAAGACAATTAGTTCCTGAGATAATAATTTTTTTGTGAAAAGTGGTAAATTTTTTCTCTAAAACACAAATACACTAATATTTTTAAAAAAATATTTTAAATAGCTAATATTTGAATATTTTAATAAACCGAACACCAAATTAAGCAGAATGAACCATACTTTCATAAAGTTTAAAAAAATTTTAAATGTTAATTTTTTTTCCCCCTTAATTTAACAATTCTGGCCATGGCTTCAACTATTCCCACATTTTCTTATGATAGTATGGTCTCATTCTGAGTCTCATGTAAACACTTCCAATAGAACTCCAAAAGGAAATAACATTTCAATGGATACCTAGTCATTGTGGTATACCTGGAAACGAGAAAGTCGATAATATTGCAAAACAGGCAACATATTTGCAACCAAGACCTCTTCAAGTGATATCTCTATCCAGTGCTTTTGCTTCAGTAAAGTCTCATTTTACAAACCTATGGATCAACAATTGGCTCTCTTCTGACAAAGGAAAAATTTTACAGTCTGTACAGAAGAAACCAAATGACCTGGAAATGTACAAAAACTTGCACAGATATGTTCAAACATTTTTAACAAGAGCCAGAACAGGTCAAATTGTCACTCAATTGTACCTACACCAATTTCACATTTCTGATAATCCTACTTGCCTGTGGTATAATAATCATGATGAAGATCTGGAACACATTCTTCTATACTGTCCATCCATAAACCACAAAAGAAGTAAATTAAAATCATCAGTACCAGTTGCAGAAGACACAGCCCTGCAGTATATATTGACTACACCTCAACTCTGGCTACTAGCAACAGGCATCTATAATGAACACCGATCAAAATACCCTCATTTCTCGTGAAAAACAAAAACTGAATTTACTACAGTGGACTTTATGTTGTCAGCAAACAGCTGGATACATTAAGATAATTGATTGATTAAACACTTCCCATCATGAGAGTGAACTATAGCAACTCTCACGAGAGAGCTGTCACTGTGTAAAAGAGGCTTTAATGTATGTAGTGTAAAGTAGGTTCATTTTGTGTTTCTCAATGTACCATAACTGACAACTCAGGTAGTGCTAGCTACCAGGGATTTCTTCAGTTATTTGTTCCATAGACCATTTATCACAAAAATCTCATGGCATTGGTCTCCTGGAAAAATGATGGGTACAATGCAGTAGATTTCCATTGATTTCTGCAATAACCATAAGGATGATTGTGTCAATTATGAAGCAGTGGTCGAATGACAGCACAGAAAAGGGGAATATTCTGGAAAAACTTGATACATCATCATCATTGGTCATTACAAATTTTACTTAGATTGCCTGGATTGGAAAGTTTGTGCTCTAGCTGTCTGGGAATAAAACATCAGATTCATCTCACACCTCCTGAAAAGAAGATTCTGAAATGTTGTACCTCTCAACCATAATAATGCCAAGCTATATGCATAACTCAGTGCTTAGTATTTATGAATAGGGATTGGATTTCTGTGACATGTCATATTTTTATCCCATTCTCTTTTTATAAGCTTAAGTTAAATTAAACATATTTCTAGCTTTTCTAAACATATCACAGTGTTTATTGATTATGTTGTTGCTGTTGACCAATACTAAGGATCTTAGATTTCTTCCATTCTCCTGCAGGTGTGCCAATAGTATTTGGTGAGCTGCAATGGTAAATCAGCATCTAATTTCTTTATTGCTGGGCATTGTAGCAAATGTTCTTTATCCATGATGGAGTTCTGATTTCTACAGAGGGTGCACTGTGAATGCTGGTAGATATTAATTCGATGTAGATGAGAGGCGAGACAATCATGTTCAGTTGTTACGCGAAATATAGCAACAGCCTTTTTTTCGTGGTAAATCTGGGATGTTATTACTGTCTAGCAGAATATTCCAATGTTTGCCTTCGCTTTTCTTGAGGAATTCCTGTTTACAAATGGACTGGACTATGTGTTTGATCCTGACTTTTGAGGCATGAAAAGAGATTGTATTATTTTGAGTTTGTCTGATGTTTGTTCCTTTTTTGGCCAGGAAGTCAGCTTTCTCATTATCTACTATTCCACAGTGTGAGGGTATACATTGAAAAACTACCTCTTTACGCACCCTTGTAGCATTTTAAGAGCAGAAAGAATTTCTCTTCCTTGTCTGTTTTCTGGAGGACTTGATGTTAGTGCTTGGAGTCCAGATTTACAATCACTAAGTATAACCACTTTGTTAAATTTATGTATGTGATGATAAATCTGTTTCAGGGCTTCTAATTCACCATCATAATGAGTGGACAGTATTCCAAAAGATATGTGAGAGCTAAAAATGTCACTTAGATTCATGCTCCAGCATTACTATGTTTATCAAGCAGAGATCCATCTGTATAAATATGAAGCCATTCAGATATTGGATATCTTGTACATATGCTTTCAACAGCTAGTGATTTTAATACTGATTGGTCGACGTCACATTTTGCAGTGATGTATTGTATCAGATCATTTTCACATTTAATTTCAGGCTAAGAAAGTGGCTATACTGAGAGTAGAAGCTTTTCTATATTATCAGTTGTTTGTACATTGTATTTACTTTGTAATTTATAAATATCCTGGAAGAAGCCAGATTGTGTTTTGAGTTTCCGTTCAGAATTTTTTAGTTCCTCCAAAAATCATTGTTTATTGTTTATAAAAATCCATATTTTACCATTAAGTCATATTTGATCAAAAATGGCAGAAAAGCATATTTTTAGTTATATTACAACAATCTTAACAGTTCTCCAAACATGTTTTGTGTCAATAATGGCAAGAGATTTTGTTTACATTTGGCTATTTATTTGGATTTATTTCCCTAAGAAATATTTTGTGGTTAAATGAAGTTTGAAGGTAATTGGATTCGCCAGCAATAAGTTGTCAAAACACAAAGGACAAAAGGATGTTAGGATTATGGTCAAATTGTTGCTGATCGGTCTCACCTTCATCTCTTCACCCTGTTGCCATAACAGTCAGTGACCCTGTTAACATAGCTGTAATAAAATTAGTCACGCAGAGGACAGATATTGGATATTTTTCACCCGTCTTTTACCCCTGCTATTTTTATAGGCTGAACAGTTTGCTATGGACAGTACAAGGAGTTAATATTCACAAAAACAATTTTGCAGAATAGCCAATACAGAGTTTTTAAAGTAATTTTTAGACTATATTTAATTTGTTTTGCGTCATATTTCCAGTTTTTCTTTACCATATTTTAGTATTCTTATGGCATATGTGCATACATATTTCCAGAGTTTTTAGTAATAGAAATCCGAGCTCTATTTCTGATTATAGGCACTTTTGGTCGTCTAGTCACTGCCACAGGTCACAGGAGAGCCAAATCCTAGCAATTCCTGTCATAAAGTGTTGAGTTCAGTGTTAGAGAAGGCTTTATGGCCTTAACTCTGCCTGGTTAAATAAAACCATTATTATTTTTATTATTACTATTCATCCTCTTTCACTCTCTCAGTCCCTCGTCAATGGAATTCTCTACTCAGAATATTAGGGACTACCAGACAATAACTACTTTCAAGAATAGGCTAAGCAATTTCTTACGAACATAGTCAAATTGAAGATATCTTAATCATAATTGAGTTTAATCATTTCATTATATTGTAGGTCTAATAATGAGTAGTAGTATTATTATTATTATTATTATTATTGGTATTTTGGGATGACAAAAGAAACTGTTTTTATTGTATTACATTAATGATGTATTATGTAGCTATTATATTATATATTATATTATATTATATTATGTTTTGTTTATAGCAATGTACTAATTTTATATCATACTGATTGAGTGGAAAAGAAGGATGAATGTCCTTAACTCTGTCAATTAAAATAAAACAATACATTGGAAGAATTTTAGTTGAAAAATACATTTTTTAATTACTTTAAGAGTCGACCTGGTGACATAGTCGGTAGAGTGCTGGTTTTCTGTGCCTGATGTTGCTTAAATGCAGTAGGCTCATGTCAGTAGATTTACTGGCATGGAAAAGAACTCTTGTGGGACAAAATTTCAGTACACCAGTGGTCCTGATATAACCTCAGCATTTGCGAGTGTTGTTAAATAAAACATAACTTTTAAATTATTTTTAGAATTTTAGTAACTTGTAATTATTATTTATTGCATTTATGTCCATTTCAGATTGAGGATTCAGAACGTAAAAATGTCAAGAAAGAGAGTAGATGAGCAATAAATTATGATGATGCATTGGATATGTATGCTGAAGACTTTGACGAAAAGGAAAAAGCAAGACTTGAAAAGAAAAAGGAAGGAGTATCTAGTGCTGGTACAGGAGAAGAAAATGGAAATAGAGTTGATGATACATGCAGAAGTGCACACAAAGAAAGCGAAGGTAATTATAATGCTGTAATCAGGCAGTCAAATTTATAATGATAGTAGAGTGATAGTGATGGTGTATATATACATCCACATGTGAGTGTGCATGTGTTTTCTTTTGTTTAACTGCTGTAACTGCTGTCAGTACTTAAGATCTGTTGGAAACGTTTAGAGGCACTAATTAAAAAAAAAAAAACAGCATATATCATAGTGAGGATCATGTAAGAGCAGTTCCTAAAGGACTAATTTGGCTGTCTCTTCAGTGTTGCCAATTAATACCAGATATCACCAAAGAGGGTAAAATCACAATGCCATGTACTATAGAAGTAATAATAATAATCATTATCATCCTTGCTTGTATTGGACCTAGTGGCCCATTACGGTCTCTTGCCAACGGTTGAACGGCCTGCCCAAGGATCTCTTGCCCACAGGATGGTAATTTAAAATTTGGCGTGGAATTCTAGAACGAGGCATTCAGATGACATGTGATCTCCAGTTTTGTCTGTATTTCTGTAGGTATTCTGTAATCGGTTCAATCTGCAGTTCTTTCATAATGTCAAAATTTCTAATGTGATCCATTCTCGTGTATCCCGCTGTACGACGCATAAATCTCATTTCTGCTGCCGTTAATCTTTGTGAATCAATATTACGAATCGTCCAAGCTTCACTACCAAAACAGAGTATAGGTCTGGCCAATGTTTTATAAATTCTGGTGAGCGTGTGTTTTTGTACTAAGGTTGGTTTGAATATCTGATTAATTATCCCCATTGCTCTGTTGAATTTAATAATTTTCTCATTCAAATCTTTTTCTTCTTCATATGAAATTTGGTAGCCGAGATATCTAAAATTTTTAACTTGTTTGATGATCTTATTATTGATGCAAATTTTGCTACAGACTGATTCCTTTCCTAATAAAGTCATCACTTTAGACTTGTCATTCCTTTCCTAATAAAGTCATCACTTTAGACTTGTCAGTTGAAATTTCCGTATTGAAACTTTGTGCCATTTGATTAAAGTTGTAAACCAAATGTTGTAAATTATTTTCTGAAGTTGCCATAAACACAATATCAGCAGCAAATAATAAGGTATCCATTTGGGACAAACGTCTTATCGGTATACTTCCATGTGGTTTCAATCTCCATTCCTTAATAATGTGATTCATGTATATTATAAATAATAGAGGAGATAAACTACAACCTTGTCTCACCACTTGATTTATGCGTTTCCATTCTGAATATTTGTTTTCAATCCTAACCTGTATATAATTATTATTATAAATATTGTAAATAGCTGTTATTTATTGATTTGGAATACCATCATGTGCTAAAATATTTAATAATTTGTTTCTATCTACTCTGTCGAAGTCTTTTTTCATATCAATAAATGCCAGGTGGGTTTCAATATTAAATTCTCTATGTTTTTCGATCAAAAGCTTCAGTATAAAATATAATAATAATAATAATAATAATAATAATAATATAGTATTAACAGTAACGATGTCTTGCTTATGTGCTCATGTACCACATCTCATCTTTATGTTGGGAGGTGTCTTGTAAATGGTTCAATAATTTGTGAAAGAGTATATTTTTCTCTTGGACCTCTCGCACATTATGTTGATAATTAGTAGATTAATATGATTTAATGTTTTATTTTCAAAAGGAAAATATTTGACAAGTTTTTGGGCATTGAATCTTAGTTGCCTTGGCTAGGTAATAGGCACTGTTTTGTTTCCCTAAAGTTTGCAGCACTTACTCATAGAGAGATCAGCTGTTAATGTATGTTTTTCAAGGAGTTATTGTTGAAGAAATATTTAGAAAGTCTGCACTGTTAATTCCAGGATCAACTTTTTACTCTGTACTACATTCTTTCTGCCATTCATTTTCAGTAGTTTGAGTTAATAACAATTAAGAGTTCAAGTGAATATTTTTTTGACTTACAAATGTCACGGTTGTTTTGAAACTTGAAAAATTAAGGACATCAACTCATCTGTAACATTCATGACAAAATGTGTGTAACTTCCGTGACATGAAAGAAACACCTATAAAATATATAGCGATTATGATTTTGTGAACTAATTGGATGCCATGAGATTTGCATAGCTTTCACATCGACACTATGAGAATGAATCTCATTTTGCTTGAGGTAGAGACCTGAGTTTTACACTTTTCATTAATGAGATGTGAAGTGAGTTCACAAATCTTCTAACATCTGTGACGGAACCTTTTCTTTATTTTCTGCAATAATAATAAATATTATTCAACAACTTTTTTTCTGTAAAATGATAGTGATCTTCTAAATTGATTCTAATAATAAAAATTGACAAAAGTCACTTCATTTTCAATATATAGAGTTTGAAAATAGTAAAAATGTAGCATCCGTGGCAACTGGAATGGCTGTTGGTTAAGTGAGATATGGTCCACTGTGCAATAAGTCCTCTCTACGAAAATGCCCTTGTTTAGAAATGTCCACATAGAAAGTTCGTCCATGCCATAAAAATATCCTTACCTGAAAAGGTCCACTGTCAGCAAGTCCTCTCCTTAAAAATGTCATACGTTTGAAAATGTCTACATATAAATTCGTCCATTTCCCTAAAATGTCCAACAAGGAAAACTGCAAGGAAAGTGCCGAGGAATTTATTGTCATTTCAATTATGTTATACAAAAGATACATCTATTGTTCATCTTGAGGGTCACTATATAATTTCAAATCGTATGATATCGCTCTAAGATATCGAAATATTTCATTCCTATCTTTGTAATCTTGGTAATTACCAACAATGTTGAAAATTCTGGTTTAATTATTGATATACCGTTTATTTACTAGTTGCCTAATATTTGTATGCCCACCAAAGACCTTTGTTACTAAATGTTCTGTCTCTGATTGCTGTTGTTGCAAATGGCTAATGAATCGCCAAATGTTCACGTGGTGTCTCTACAAGTCGTTGGAATTGAGAGTGGAATTCTTCAACCACATTATTCGTATGCTGTCTGCCATTAATTACTAATTCATAGACTTTCCATGTTTCAGGAGAGAATCTAGGGGGAACTGCTCGCCTTCGCCCTCTTGCCGGATGACCAGTAATATATGTAGGCCCTAATTATTATTACAGTTAGTAACTCATTTCTGTTGAACAGCTTTGTATATTGGACCTTTCGAATGATGGACTTTTCCGTATGATGTGCTTTATAATATGGTGGACCACATAGATGTTGGGCTTTTTCATTCCATGGACGAATTGTATGTAGGACTTTAAATGTTGGACAATTTAGTTTGTGGACATTTTGTTATGGACCTTATAACCTGGAAGCTGGCTGTTATCAGAATTTCTCAGTGTTGTAAATTTGAGGTTACTTGAACTTAACATTGTATTTAATGCATTATCTTAATTTATTATTTGCATGTCTCTAGTATGCTTTGTCTATGGACAACCTCGAAATTTGACGAAGCAATAAAATAAAATGTATGCATTTCTTTTAACAGAAGTAATGTGGGAATTTAAATGGGACGAGAAGAGTGCGGACGTACATGGACCACATACAACAACTCAGATGCAGGAGTGGGTAGAGCAAGGCTACTTCAAAAACCCTGTATACGTACGTAAATATGGTACAGATGGCAATTTCTACAACTCTTCGAGAATTGATTTTGAATTGTATTTGTGAACGTCCTATGACATTGTTCACCATCTTTGTAAGTAGCTATACTTCTTATGTAGCTCAGGAGACTTGACACCGTTTTACTTTCTTCACATATGTCTTTCTGCAAGGCACAGAAATATTTTAATTTTCTGATGGGTTAAAATGTACTTGATTCTGATAATATTGCTTTAATAATCTCCCTATTGGAAAAGAGAGAGAATAGACAGAGAGTGAATGAGTTACAGGGAAGGGACAAGAAAGGAGAGATCATGTACGTTATTTTTCTTTTGTCATATATTTGGTTTGTTCTGAGTCCTTTTAAACAAATTGTTTCTTCTCTGATAAAGTTAAGCATAGTAGTAATGTTATTGTTAATTCTTAAATTTCGTAGTTAAAGAAATTTTTTAAGCATTTCCATCCAGTCATGTATTAAGGGGAGAGTATGGTATTTTTTTAAACTTTTTTTCCTTTTTGGTGTAAAATATTAATTTTTTGTATGTGGAGAGCTCATAGCTGTGGCAACTCAACCAAATAAAAATATTTTGAAAAAAAAAAAATTATTTGGGGGCCCAAATTTGAAAAAAAATATACCTAATGCAGGATTGTAGTAAAACCGATGTATCTAAACCGTTTTTAAAGATAGATTCAAACAGTTTTTTGCAATGTATTTGCAAAAGCATATTCTACAAACTGTCTGTAACAGAATTTTGATATTAGTCCCTACGTTTGTAAAATAAACAATTAAAATTTAATAACAATTTTCTGATTTCCTTTCTTGCAAACAAACGGACGTATTTTTTAAATGAAATCAATTAACAAAATTCTGTTACAGAGAAAAGTTTCCTAATAGTCTAAAGAATGTGTGTTCTAAATTTCATGCATGTATCTTTAATAGTTCAGAAATTATATCCATTTTTGTCTGGCAATGTAGCAAAAAAATGAAGTTACTGGAAACCGATAAAAGCGGGCGATTTAAAAATCCATAGCGCAGAAAGTTTAAAAATGACGTCTCAACATCCACAAAATGTTATGCAATGCATTCCACACATATCAAAGGGTATTTTAAAGAAAAAAAAATTGTTTTGAAAATTTAATTTACCGGAAACAACAATAAAAGTGGGCGACTGATTTAAAAATCCTTAACGCAGAAGTTTAAAAATGGCGACTCAACATCCGATAAGGGCACAAATACCCACAAAATGTTATGCTATGCAAGATTTTATTTATTTTTTTTTTTTTTTGAAAATTTACTCATTTTTCACCAAAAAATACCATTCTCTCCCCTTAATGTTTTATACTTTATTTTACAAAAACAATCCAAAGAAGCAGTGGTAGTTTTTCTTCTTTTTTTAAGAATCTGGGAAATTTTTGATGAAAATATAAAAGTAGACCTGTTACTTTGGGTAAGGAATAAATTATGACCAATATCATTAATTTCAAGGGGTTATTCTTTGAAATATTTCAAACAAAAAAGTTAATACAATTTTTATATGAAACATTTCATAGCATGTTTTTGGAGAGTCTTTGATTTAATTCTCAATATGCTCAATCAATTTAAGAGAGCAGTATATTATGATATCAAAGGTAAGAAGTTCATACCGAAACTGTCAAGTTGTGTGAGCTTGAACTGTAGCCTATATCTACCGAATGAACAGTAGTGATGCAGCTCTCAATGTCAACACACCAGCAAAACAAACATGTACAGTCGAGGGGTAACCAAACTTATCTTTGTGCCAGTGATTCATGGCCTCAGAATAAACAGAATGAACAATTAGCCTATGTGAAAAAGAATAATTGGCACTTACATTCTTCCTAATTTTCAATATAAAATAATTTACCCATATAACAAACAAACAAAATACGTAATAATAATATGTGTCTAATCTTGTTACAGTTAATAATAATGTACATTTTCAGTGTGTTATTTGGCAGTAAAAAGTTGTAATAACCTCCCTATCGATATAAAAAATCAAAATCCAAAACATAAGATTATTTAGGGCCAAATTAAAGAAGTACCTAATTTCTCACACCTTCTATTCTGTAGGTGAATTCATGACATTCAATAACGCTTCATGAAATTGATACTGAAACTTTGTGTTGTACTAGTAGACTATATTGTAAACCACGTCTGTATATATTTGACCTAGACTCTGACTATAAATTAAGACTATATTAAGCTTTTTGACTTGTTCCATATTCTAGCTGTGAAGCAATGTATGAATACCATAGAATGTTAATAAATACAATACAATACAGTATCAAAAATATATCAAATATGTTCAGAAAAATAGTATTTTTGTACCCTGAAAATGTTCGTTCTCCATCGCAAGACGTAACTAGAGCAAATCTGAAATATGACACAGTATTTCTTGCTATATCACCAAGTGAACAACAGCTTTGTGACTCTAATAGTATATTTCGTATATGGCATATCACATTAAACCCATAATTCGTTTCAAGAACACTTTTCATTTTTGCTTTAATGACTATTGGGACTTCTGTGGATTGATATATTTGAACAATAATTATTCTTCCACATCTCGCGACATGAGTCATTTCCATATTTTTGAACTGCAGGAGAGTGACTGCTGTAGACAATTATTTGAATGGACACTGAAACATACCAACATTATACATAGGTCGAAAAAGCATAAAATTATGACTATTTTGAGTCAAATTTTGATCTAGAATGTTTCTCTTACTTGCTGTATCCCCCATGCAAAGAAAAGTATTACCAGGGCATTTGATAAGTAATGGAAACAATGCTGTAAATCAGTGCTCCTAGCTGTGACCATTGGAATCCCATTGGAATCTTGTAGCATGTAACAGAGCAGCAATTCTTTCATAAACCTGCAATATTTAGGGTAACCAGATTCACATTGATAAAAAAGAGGACACAAAGTTTAAAAAAGGAGGACATTGTTCGAAAAAAGAGGACAGGCAATATGTACTTAGATTTAGGCTTAGGCCTATAATTTAAACTTTAAATTACATCAATATCTATTTTATTACAAAATATTTACAGTGCAGATTTAGGCTTATATCATACTTAAAAGTATGTTAATATATATACATCTTGATTACACAACTTTTAACACTATGTCACTTCGGAATGTATATTATATGTCTTTCTTGTGTTAAATTCTATCGTACCTGGTTAACCACACAACCACACAGGCTTATACAAACTCAAATGTAACACCTGCAACAACTTCTACATAGGGACAGACAGACAGATCATTTCAAACACGTTACAAAGAACACATCACAGCCATAATAAAATTACAAAAGACGTCCACATACGCAGAACACGTCACAAATGCTAACCACACCTACAAAGAGATCAACACAGACATGGAAATTCTACACATCCAACCAAAAAGCCAGAAACTAAACACACTAGAACAATACGAAATATACAAACACACAAAAACACATCCAAATGAAATTCTCAACATAACTCAATTTCAGAACTCGCACAATCTTTGACTCCACATTACACTATACAAACACACCCCCACAGGAAACAAAACAAAAGGTCAGCAACAATCAGTTCTGAAGAAGGCCCATACAAAGCCGAAACATGTTAACCAGGTACGATAGAATTTAACACGAGAAAGACATATAATACACATTCCGAAGGTATGTTAATATTTCTTTTATTACAAAATAATTATGATAAAACTTAATAATAATGATTTTACAGTTAGCTACATATGAAAGTCAAGGGAACTATAATTATTAAAGAAGGACAGAAAATATCTATTTAGAGTTAGCAAAGAGAGTTATGATATGATCGTTGGCAAAGAGTATATTCCATTGATGCTGCTGCCACCTACAGACAAATTACTTGAAAAAGGCGTTAAATCAGATAATTTCAAAATATCAGGCATTCAAGTTACTACTTCTACTACTACTAAGATTTCTTTCAAATCATCCGTCCTCAAGTGAGGTTGATCACTGGGATCCGGAATTAACAAACATAAAAGATAAAGGGAAATGAAATGAGCAAAATAATGATTCGATTTGTACATCAAAACAAAAATTTACGTGTTAACATATAGATGATAGTGTAGAATTTGAAGAGAGGCCTTCAGAATTTCCATTACAATCTTCTGAACCTCATAAAAGGGAATTTGAAAGGATTTAAGTATATTACATGTAAATTTTGGTAAACAACCCCTCGTTCCAAATAGTAAGCCTGTAACATCCCAGTTGTAAAGCGAAATGCCATATTTTTCACTGAGGTATGGAAGACAAGGTACATATTTAGCTCACTTGTAATCATTTATCTGCAGTGCTTGATTTGTGTCTCGTTCAAAGCAAGTCTTAGGGTCTAAGACCATCGCTTTCTGGGTTCTTCTATTGATGGCAATTATATCAACTTTTCTATGAGAATCATCTTCAGACACACAATGAATCTCCTCATGTACTTCCCATCCTCTGTTTCTTGATTTTTTAAAAATCCGCCTGGACCCTGGACAAAGTTCTAAAAAGGAGGACATGTCTGGATAAGAGAGGGCGTCTGGTCACCCTAGCATATTGAAAGCCTCGAAGTAACCATATTTTATCAATACTGTCACTATTTCTGATTAGAAGTAAGTAATACAGTCCTAAAAATTGTTCAGTAGGTACAAACAAGGGTGCTTCATAAAATCCAAGTTGCAAGAGGAAAAAATGCAATTCAATGCTTTAGGCATTACAAAAAGCTTCTCTCCTACAAGCTTTTTGTAATGCTAGGGTGACCAAACTATTGCAAGATTGGATGGAAGCAGAGCAATCAATCAAGAGTTGGTATCCAAAGAGCCTTAGTTGGATCAGTGACAGAGATATCCAGAAATGATGCTGCAGATGGAGTCAACCATCTCTTCCAAGGATTTGGCAACATATTGTTGACATGGCAGGGGACTCTATTTGAATTATATCATGTCAAAAGTAACCTGAATAAATTTAGTGTGAAACAGTAACTATGTTACCATTACTTTTCGAATGCCTTAGTAAAGATTTCATAGCACAGTGTCCCTGAAATAATATTCATTCTCTATATTACGTATACAAATTACATACAAATTACATAATTTTCAGCAAATGTGTTTCTCCATTTGTTGATAGGTTTGTATGATTACCAGTGAATCTTCGAGTATTCATTCAACTTCGTGTGATTGGAAGATTTAATGTTAAAAACTGCTCACTAAACTGCACAACTCTACTGTGCATATTGATGTAATGTAGTTATGACAGTCATCATTCCACACTTGAGGATATACTGTGAGTTGGTTATGTGAACAGATTATACTATACACAGAAGACAAGTAGTGCAATAGAGCCTGCGTGATCTATGTGTGTGGCTGCACTCAACCTGAAATCTGTGTTTTGGTACGAGCTTCCTACCTTTAATTATGATTAGACAAAGGATTTTGGGTCCTGATACTCAACACTATACTAGGGGCAGAAGAAATCGGCGGGTCTGGCGAACCCCTACTTCTCTACCCCGACTCCTACATCCCTCAGAACTTGCTTGGTGTATGGTCCTGTTCCAAATAACTCCACTGATACTTTTTCACTGCAGGAAAACTTAGAAAATAAATAAAATAATAACGTGATTTGTAGTAATTACAAATAGGGCCTACATTCTTTACTCAATATTATCATTATAATATTTTGCAAGTTAAGTCATTTCACAAATGTAATAAAGTGTAATGTAAACCTAATATAAATCAAATATTTATCATTACACAAATACTTTGTATTTCTGTATTTTCTGAATGTTGTGTTGAAATAGTAAATACTAAATAATGTTTATGCACTGTATACTTACCAACTTTATAAATCACGATAAAATTAAACACTAAAGTACAAAATATTAATGTATGTTTACTGATTGTGGTATATGGATATTATTATAACATGAACGAGTTTCGTAATGAAAGCACACTTACGAATGCTTAGCTTAATAAAATAAATAACATAATAAGTATGACACAAAAAATTTTTTTTATAAATTGGGCACTTGGCACTATTCTGATTCTATGCGGTAAGTTTCATTCAGTCTTGTTTATGCATCTGTATTATTGAAGTCCATCAACAATTCAATACAAGAAGTGTTGAAATAGCATATATTCAATGAAAAATGTCTATAAAATAGTCACCAGTCACAGTTACATCTACTCAGGTTAATGTATTATTGACAAGTTATTAAATAATATTTAATTTTATGATCCTAATAACATTTTATTCCCAAACGTAATGTATTTTACCTAATTATAACTAACACTGGAGCTCCTAAAAATTTAGCAGTAGAGAATATGTAGTAGACAGGGACGGATGCAAGGGGGGGGATTAAGGGGATATATCCCCTCCCGAAATTTTGAGAAAAATACGAAACAAGAAACAAAAATAATATTAATTTTAATTCGTGAATGTACATAGGAATTAGAGAGTTTTCCATGTAAATTCTCTTTGCTAAAATGTTAAATTCCAAGAACTGCAGGAAGACAAACATAGTTCAAGACAGAGAGTAATGAAGAGTATTTTAGTCTTTTAATTTTCCTTCTCTTCTGAGACTGTTTCATTAGTCAGCTCAAGGACAGGTTTTTAAATCATGAGGGAATCCTAAAGTCCATACAAACTTTGCTGCCTAAAAACATAGTGCGAGCATCAGATGAAGATTTAGAAACTGCTATTGAGGCTATAGTGATCAGTGGCCCAATGATGTTGATGCATCACCAGAGTCTTTCTTCAATGAATTGAGGATGCAGAGAAGAAATTTCCTTGATCAGAAAAATCTTCACCTAATACCTACTGATTTTATATCATCTTTGAACAGGTGCAATGAAATTATTTTTCCCTGCACTCGCAAGGCGCTGAAACTTTTCTGCATGTTGCCTGTAACTACAGCAACACCAGAACGGCCGTTCTCAACTTTGCGGTATTTGAAGACTTACTTGAGGAGCACGATGGGAGCAGACAGATTAAATGGACTGGCCTTGATGTATATATATATATAAAAATGTAGAAGTAAAAGCTCATGAAGTACTGGATGAAATGTCTAAGAAGCCTCGTCGCCTTCTTCTGTGCATGTCATCCTGCTATTGTTTTTGTATTGCAGTCATTGTACATGTTAAAATTAAAAAATTATGTTTTATTTAACAACACTCGCAATTGCAGAGGTCATATCAGCGTCCCCGGTATGCCAGAATTTTTTCCCCTCAGGACTTCTTTTACATGCCAGCAAATCGACTGATGTTTGTGACTCGGAAACAAATTGTGAGTATATAAACTTATTTCTCATTACTCCATTTTTACTATCTCCTCAAATCCCTCCCCGAAAAAAAATCCTGCGTCCGTCCCTGGTAGTAGACTACAATATAATACTCCATTTGACAGAGATATAATTAGCATATCAATTAAGAAATTTACTTTATTCCGTGAACAATTTCTAAAAAAAAAATAAATTAACTTAATAATGATTTTCAACAATCTAAATAATGAAACAATTTTCCATTGTTAATGTCTTAAATAAACAACTTAATATAGCATAAAATAAAATGTTACAATATCTAAAAAAAAATATTATTAATTTAAATGTAAAATTCCATATTATCTACATCTGTCCATGTATTCTTTAAATAAATATATGTAAAATTAGGCTTCATAGGATCATTGCTTTACTGCTATTCGTCTCCCTTTTGCATAAATTCTCTGGATTGATCATAAAGAAGTGCCATTAGCCTTTAACAGTGACTGTCTGCATTGATGACAGGACATTTTTAATGTCCTCACAGTTCTTTCAAGTTCCTAAACATCCGGGCTCTAGTGATAAGTAATAATTGACATTACAAGCGGCTCTGGTATCAATATAATAATTTTATTGTTATATTGATACCAAGTGCAGGAGAGCATGTGATTATATGTGCTGATAACATTAGTGCTAATAACGCTTTGAAGTGGAATGTACATACCCTCCCTCTTGCTCTGCATAGTCCCTGCAGTGCCTACATACAGTTGTCAACAAACGACGGTGCGCTTACTGGACAGCGATAAAGAAATTTCAGACAACCAATACGAATTAAGTCAACATATAATCAAACACAGTCATACTTATAACTTGCACTGTCAAGCATTACTTGCGGACCACTCCAGCCACTGAATTAATATCCGCGAGTCCAAGGAAGAGTCACCAAGGCATCTCCAGCAGATTGAAAACCCGTTTAACACAGGCGAAACTATAGTGTAGTTACTAATCACTTGCTGCTGTACAGCTACACATCTCGTCGATTGACCCCTCACTCGGTGGACAAACAACCACCACTGTTGTCAGACATCAAATTCTGATGTGTACTCGGCTGCACATCGCAGATCACTCTCCCATGATGCACCACCACTCCAGTCGAACGCTGCCCTACAGTCACTTCCAATGGATGATGTCCGAAAAACAGGAGTAGGGATTTTAACTGACAAATTTTAAAAAGCACCCATAGTAGAAAAATCACACAAGACACTGGCTATCCAACATGCAAAATTCGCGGGTACTCGTGTAAAGGGGGTTAAGTCAAATTGTAAGATATGTAAACTTCTCTCCTTTGGTACTGAACAAACCCCTTTGTCACAAAATATGGAGCAGTGTAACTGCATCTTGGATGGAAACATGATTTAACAGACGTAATCGTGGAGGGTTTAAATCTTTACTTATCCCACTTTAGCAAATTCATACTTAATCCCCTTTACATGAGCACCCGCGAATTTCTACTCTCGTTCAAGGTGCCAATTGATATAATCAAAAGCAAAGATGATAAGCCAGTAGGACTGCCATCTATGTAAAAGAAAGAAAACGAACAGAAATATATGAAAATGAAATAAGAGCGAAATAGAAACAAAGTGGCATTAGAACACATCACATAACATATAAATTTAAACTGATGACACTGGTTCCACTTGTTGAATTTAATTTGAAGGACTTCAGTATTCATTAGAAAACTCAATGATGATTTCATTGTTAATGCTAATATGAATTATTACTTACTTATTTATGGCTTTTAAGGAACCTGGAGGTTCATTGCTGTCCTCACATAAGCCCGCCATCAGTCCCTATCCTGAGCAAGATTAATTTAGTCTCTACCATCATATCCCACCTCCCTCAAATCCATTTTAATATTATCCTCCCATCTATGTCTCGGCCTCCCCAAAGGTCTTTTTCCCCTCCGGCCTTCCAACTAACACTCTATATGCATTTCTGAATTCGCCCATACATGCTACATGCCCTGCCCATGTGACCCGTCTGGATTTAATGTTCCTAATTATGTTAGGTGCGTTGTATAAGTTTCTCCATTCTCCTGTAACTTCATCCCTCTTAGCCCAAATGTTTTCCTAAGTACCTTAATCTCAAACGCCTTTAACCTCCGCAAATCTAATACATTACTGTAGTATATTAAGAGAAAACCACAATTTCAAGTCGCACAGAGTTTGTGAGAGTTTCTGGCGTCTTGTCAGCCCACTCGAGTTATTATGTGACCTCCAGATGTGGAGGGTAGCTGCGAATATATTGAATAAGCAGTCGTGGACAGCCGATAAGGAGTGGTCCTCCAGCTTGGAGTTGGGCGAAGGGCTACAACCCATTACCATAAAAAAACAGCTTGTTACGAAACCATACAATAAGCTTCGGAATATGAATTATTACTATTGTAAAATACACACTTTTAGCCTTTTTTTCTGACAGTTCTGTAAAGTTGTGTGTGAACATGTGAGCCAAATTCCATTCTGTAACTACATTGCATACCAAGGTTAAAAGAGGACAAAGTTATGCAATGTGTTTACCACATAAACTTTTTAAACCTGCATCAGAGTATGTAACCTGGAACCTACCAGCATTCTATCAGGTTGTGGTGCAAACATGGAAGAACGTAGTTACAGCAGCATATTATACAGTACGTGTTATTCTACACACATTCAACTATTATATTAATATTAACACAATAGAGAAATGTAAACATTTTAACGTAACAGAATACTGGTTTACTAATAGGTAGGTAGGTGAAAGGGAGGAAAAAGTATATTTACTTAAAGTTACAAAGACTAATTATAAAATCATTACGGTCAATAATATTACCTACAATCTGATTTACTTCTTCCACCTATCCATTAAGGCAGGTTGTTGTTTTTTCTTTTCTTATAAACCCTATATACCACATTTTCAACACTGCTGGGGGCAGGCATTACATTATCACCACAATCAAATCTCATTAGGTATTTAGTAGTATTGCTGATGTCTTCCAGAGCTAACAGAAAAGTTGTTGGGGACTCATTGTTTTCTTTATTTCCCTCGTCCTTTTCTTCTTTTTCAGATGCATCAAATGCTAGATTTCTTTCTAACATTAATTGTTCCATGATTTGAACTTCACGTGTTACATATTTTTCATATGACACACTAGCTTCTAATTGATAACATTTGTCTTCTGTCGTGTTAATTCTGTTACACTTTCAATCTCGAGAGATCCACTTCCATCCACAGATAACCACTCTACTTATGAGAACAGTTAGACATTATTGAATCTGTGATTGCTTTCCAAGCCTCTGCAATGAAATGCAGAACATCCAGAACGTTTACCTTAATCAGAGTTGCATCATGAATCAACTTGTCAATTGCACATATTATTTTTCTCACAAGATTCTTGCAGTAATAATGTTTAAATGACATGATTATATTTTGTTCAGTGTAGAGTAATCAGTAATTATGTCCACCGCTATGCAGTAACGATTAGCCTGCCTGACCATGAAACGAGCAGGCCTGGGTTCAAATTTGGTTGGGACAAGTTACCTGGTTGGGGTTTTTTTCCATGTTTTCCCTCAACCACTTGAAGCAGAATTGCTGGGTAATTTTCGGTGTTGGACCTTGGACTCATTTCGCCTTCATTAGCAAAATTTCATTAATCACATTTAATAGCTACAGGTTGACCAGGGGGACATGGTTCCAGAATTCGCGTACAGATGGCATCTGTCTGCAGGAGCTGCACATATCCCAGAAATGCCACATGGGTTTCAATCAGCAGGCTGCAGTAGACAGAGGGAGTATAGCTCTCTTGGATAGATAGCGCTGTGGTGAATCGCGGAATGAATGTGTCCTTCTGGTTAAGGATGCAGCAGATTCATGCACGTGAATTTTAAACAGATGCTATTGATCTGAAGAGGCTGCAGAGGAACATCACAGGAAGGTGGAGGGGGATTCCTGTTACATGGACTCCATCAGACCTGAATGCTGTGGCTGAATTGATAGGATGGCACCAAGCAGTGAATCACGTGCTTGTTGAGCTTGTTGTCTGTTGCACCCATTCATCAATGTAGTCTACTGTTATTGAGTAAAAATGTACAATTTTTCTGAAAGGGCTTTCTGATAACAGACCTTCTTGTAGACTACTTTGGCAAGTACTTCACTATTTATAAAGACCTCATCTTGTCTTGTCCTAAGCTTGAAAAGATTGTCTGTTTATTTTTTTCGTTTCAATAGCTGAGGCATCCTTACACTCAATCATCAGTATACAGCTTTAGAAAATATTCTTTTTTTTACTTTTTAAGAAAATGAGATAGGAAAAGTTCTCTCTTTTGTTGAAGGAAATCACAAAGCATGCATGGACAATGTCATGTATCCAAGCTTAAGAAGCAAGACCTGAGGCGTTTATACATATCATTCAAACGATTTAAAGCAGTCTTCAAAGAAAGTCATCTGGTTTTGCTGTGGCCTAACACAGGGTTTAAGCTAGAAAATAAATAATTTGTGCAAAAATGCACAAATGAAAAATTACATTTGTGCAAATTGCGAAATGCTTGTGCAATATTATGAATAACTGTGCAGAAAGATAAAATTAATGAAGTATGCAGAAACAAAAAGTTACGTAATTTGTTTATTGGAGTTTTATTACTTTCAATCCATCTTATCACAGTCTAGATACACTTATGAAAGTAAATCATTAGACATACGTATGTTTAGAATCAATTACTGCTGAATTTATGCCACATTAAAATACGTTATTTTATGGGCACTCTAAACATGGAAATTCTTTGCTGGTAGGCCCTTCAAGATTTATTGTTAGCAGAGTGCTAACTTTTTTTTACTGAAAGACTGTTTCTAATTCCAGTTTTGACAAGATTCATGCAACTAAATCCTTGCTCACAATTTTCGGTATGCCATAGAATTATATAAATCAATTAGAAAAAATTGTTCACTTGACTTACATTAATTGCACCAACTCTTTGAAATCAATTCCTGAACATCTATTGCTCAATCCGTTTTTGAATATTACCCATGCCATTAGCATTTCATTTAAATTCAGATAAGTTCAAACACATTTCTGATTTCGTTTTCTCCATTACCATCTTCGTTTCTGAAGTCCAATGTGGTTGTTGCATTTTTTGCACATAGACATTCAAAGTTTGTTGCATTTTTAGAAGTCGAGTAGCAAAATGCGACTGTGACTTAAACCCTGGCCTAACATAATTTTATATTCTCTTGTAAAAATTTCACAGACTGATTTTAAATTTTTCACTTTGACAATAAATGAATGAAAGAACTGATACTTTTTCCTATAACAGCCTGAATGTCAACTGTCAAAATACGAGTATGTACTGTACAGCATTGTCTATTATACTGGGTGTTCATTTCAAAGTGTGTCATGACGTCACTGTTGTTGGGTCACTGATTTGAAGCGAGTTTCAGTTTATATGTTAGAGAAGTTGCCTATTATTTAAGGCGTTCTTCAATCTGAACTTGAGAACGTGTACGGTATAACTTGAACGTCGTAGCAACAGATGGCGGTCTGTACTGTCTGTGTGCTACCATAACCTCTTTCGAACTGTGTTTTGCGCCGGCAAGTCGTAAGCAGGGTATTTGTTATCATCGGTTGCATACGGTAACATTCCACAAAACAAATCAAATGCTCCATGTCCATGTTGACCGTCGAAGTTAATGTCAACAAATACGTAAGTAATCGTCTTAACCCTCTCCCCATATCCCGACAGTACGTATTTCCAAACAGTTCACATTCCTGCCACTACCGGCGTTACCGTACGTATCAGCACGTACTCTTCAGAATGAATGCCATACTTGCTAGCCAACTTCTCTGCCTCTTAGATTATACACCTGAGCTGCGGAAGTGTAGGAAGATTGAATTCTCTAGGCTCATCAGCTAGCCACATGACGGCATACAGCGAGCCAAGACACATTTTGAACTGAACACCCAGTATGGGCTACACAACTACTCCACTTATATTTTTTGCCCATCCAATTCTTTTTCATTTCTAAAATAAATTGTTTTTCTTTTTAAATCACCAAAATTGGTGTTTCTATTGTCTCCTGATATTCCTAATATTTTGTCTGAAATGTTACTCATTTCAACAATTTCCATAATGTGCTAAACCAGAATATCTGAAGTCTTTCTGTTTAATTATATTGGTGAATTCTAATATTTCATTTTTAATATCAAAATTTGGAGTTTTGCAGTACCTAACAATAACTGGCGACATTTTCTTGTCAATGTGGTTTGATGTATCAATTTATACTACATTAAAGAGCGAACCTTTTAAATCTTAAATCATCTCCTTTTGAGCATATGGTATCAAGACATTTACAACTACCTATGTATTTACATTTAATCTGTGAGAATGCAGATGCTTTAGCAAAGAAGGGCAGCACTGCTACTTACAGACCTGTTACTAAATCTACGTATTACTCTGTGAAAAGATTTATTAAATCTACATACTTAGACTTCAACAAATAAAATTTGATAACACAAACCCAAGGGAAAAAATGGAACTCTGTGTATCATAATCCACAGTTAATTCCCGATTTACCACGAAAATCGTCTGTAGCTGCATTTAGATTGGCAACAGGCCATGATTGTTTGGCCAAACACCTCAATAGAATTGGAATATATATCAGTCCCCTAACTGCCCATTGTGCAACTCAAACCAAGAAATGGATTCGGAACACTTCAAAATCTGCGCTTCAGTGGGTGACCATGATAATATCTTTGAAAAATATTGAAGTGCAAGAGGTCAAATGACTATTGTCAAACGCCTGGCATTAGAAAACAACAACAACATTTAATCTGTGAACAAGTAAATTTCTCACTCAACTGGGGCTATGATCACTGACAGATGGAAAGCATAGTTCTTCAAATAACTTGAAGAGGTGAGTTTTCATAAGCTTCCTTGAGTTTTAGGGCAATGTAAAAACATTTGGGGCCTTAAAATTTTTCTTCTTCACGATGGCAATGGAGATATGAGACATGTGAGTGTCAGGCGATTATTTAAAAAAATCAAATTTCGAAGACTAGGTCTTCTCCAGATGTAGAAATTTATAGGGAAATTTCTTATTTCAAATGGAACTTACCGGGGGGAAAAATCGTAGTGAAAATCTATTATTATTTAATGAGCTTTCCTTGTCAGTTCACTTTCTTGAGACAATGAATGACCTATAACTATATTGAAAGAAGAGACTACACATCCTACACGTGGTCTACACTTTTAATGTTCATCCAATAATGATTAACATTCAGATTCAATAAAACTAAAGCAAGACTCCCGTGTGCAAATTGTATCTGAACAGCAACTGCAAATGCCAGTTAGAAAAGCAATTAGAATGACCAATACCAGAAATAGTAAGAATGTAGACTCATGCTCGTCATGCTCATACTAAGATATTCTCATTGAGTGTCAGAGGGAATAGAATTGCTACCAGTTGAATATTTGCTAATGAAATCGGGAAATTTTAAATAGGTACCTATATTTACTTTACTTTACCTATCACATAAATAATATTATCTTATGTAGGCTGACCAGATGTCCCCGGTTTTGCATTGCTGTCCCCTGGGTGCAAATGTCCCCGTTTTTGTCCCTGGAAATTAATTTTGTCCCCAGAAGTTTTGATTTTGTTTCAGTAACATTTTGCACGTGAATATTTAAGTATCGTGTTCAAACTCCTATGATTCATGCACATTTCTGAACGGCTCTCAGTATGAGACAGAAGAGCCAGCAAGCACAATATGAGATAGTCTGCACTCTTTAAGAAGAACAGCATCTTCGTCTTCATTCGCATTGCGTGGAAGCGTTAGAACTGCCGCAGCATCCATTTCTAAGTAAGTAAAACAATGAGGAGTTTTATGACGAACCAAGAGGCGAAAGTGGTATGATGTTTTTCAACATTTCAAAAAAAAAAAAAAAAGTCCATTACATTTGAAAATCTTCTCAAAATAGTGTCCTTAATCATGTGTCTCAGTCAGTAATTCATCAGTTGAAAGACTTTTCTCCACATTGAACTCAATCTGGACTGATGAAAAATCAAGAAAGAAAATTGAAACATCTTTGTTACAAGTGAAAACAAACTTTAATTTCTCATGTGAAGAACCTAGTGTGAAGCTATATGGGAATGAACAGATCCTTAAAAAGATACATTCTTCAGACAAGTACTTGTAAAATGTGTGTTAGAGTTCATTGTGTACAATATTTTGTGAAAGACTTCCATGCATGCGTCAGTACTGAAATTGAATTCTTAATGGTCATAATTATTTATAGGAGTTACGTGTGTTTATGCATTTAGTTCAACAAGTTAAGATACTCTACAAATTTAGTGTGCAAAATTCTGTCATTGTATCTACTGTTACATGTATTTTCTGCAACATTTCAACAGATAGTGACTAGATAAGTGTTTGTGTTTTTTTTTTTAATTGTCGATGTCCCCTGCTGGACCATAAAAAATTAGGTTAGCCTAATCTTTTGCTTTAGAGGAAACTGGGACATTTGACATCCTGGACACACTCTTTCGTGACAGGGGTACAGATATTAGAAATTCGAGTTTATCCTGGCTAAACTGGGACATCTGGGGAACCTACTAAAGTAGCAAGAAAGGATACCACATAGAATAGAAAAGTTACTTACGTCCAAGAAAATCCGACAATGACAGTGCATTTTCTGGTGATCTAGTAATTCATATACTATCCGCAATATCTCGTCACAATCTCCTAACAGTTTATAAGTGTTACTGTTCCTGAAGCGTATCAAGTTCTTAACCCTCCTGCTATCAAAATTTTTCACAACTTAATACTAGGTACCAAGGAGGGGTGATAAATTTACCATCATCAAAATCATATACTGATCTTTGTTAAGCATTTGGAATATAAACAGTTGATGTATTATTGACTACAGACTTACAAAAAATATAAAAATATGAAATAATCATCCTATTTTTAAAAATACAGAGTGATTCAAAAGTTCTGCTCCACTTTGTTGAAAACATAGTATACCAAAATTAATGAACTTTAGATATGTTACCGGTGACACTATGAGGTATCATATAAAGTAATTTAAATTTCCCTCCCTTCCATTTCAAGACAAACTGCTCAATGCTATATAGTTTTGACATGGTAGGAAACACATTTACAAGCAATGAAAGTCACAGTACCGGTACTATTTATTTATTTATTCTGGTGTAGTTAAGGCCATCAGGCCTTCTCTTCCACAACATTGAAGTCATTGAAAATCATTTCAGTTAATTCTTTAAATTTAAATACAGTGAGGTTAATTGGGAATGCTCGGGTTTTGCAAGAGACGTTCCCCGCCAAGAGATGGCATGGTCACCAGGAATAGTGCATTCGCATTCTCGGTATGCAAGCAATGAGTGACACTGCAGTTTCGCTTTAGTTGTGTTGTGTTGTGGGAAGTAAGTTGGCAGAGAAAGTTGTAATCTTAAAAGTTTAAGTTAGGTTTAAAGTGCTCCGTGTAGACTACTGTTGGATGACTTATTCATTAGGTGAACGTACAATACATGCATAGGAAACGAAAATCTTGTGCGGTAACAAGACCAAATTTCGGGAAATGTTTCCAGAGAGACCTGTTCCAGCTGTCAGTACAATAAGAATACTTTATAAGTAGTTCATGCGGACAGGTTCGGTAAATGATGAAAAACCGAAAAGAATGCCGTGTCCTGTCAGAAAAGATATTAGACGAGATTGGTGAAAAATTGGAACACAGCCCTCAAAAATCCCTCACAGTTCAGCGCATGAAACTGAAAGAAGTAGAAGCTCTGCTAATGTAGCGACAAAATTATTTAAGTTAAGACCCTACAGAATCCAAGAAACCCACACTCCATAAACGAACTTAAACAGAATGTAAGAGATGCAATAAATTCTATCACTGCTGAAGAACTTGTGACTGCAAATTTCATAAAAAAGATGTCAAATGTATGTTGCAGTAAATGGAGGACATGTTGAACAACGAATGTGACCTTGGTAAGTACTTTGTATCAGTAGGATTGTAGGCCGGAGTGCCGGAGATGTGCATGTGTTTCCTGTGGTAATCAACACATTGATAACCAGCTGGCTCTGGACGAAAACCCAAGCATCCCCAAGTAACTTCACTGTATTAGAACAATATATAACTTATACAACCATGAGCATCTCAAAAACATTTGTTTATAATAAAATAAAATCCCAAAAAAAAAAGTTTTGAAGTAATAAAAATAAATAATTAAAAATATAAAACTAATCAAATTTTAGTTCTTTGTTGAAATTCAAATATTCGAATACCACCTATACTACAATGAACATATAATGATAATATAAATAACAATATAAAAATTGGTATAAATAACACAAAATAAAATAATTTGGAAGCAGACTAACTTAGAAATGAAGAGAATTAAGCTATAGATCGAATTTTATACCCTGGAATTTTCATGACACAGACTATCAAGACGGGTAACAAGATCACCCCACATGAATAATGTGAATTATATCTTCAAGTAGATTAAGACTTTCAGTCACGAATTATGATTTTTGTTTATGAAAGTCTAATTGTTTGTTCATGACTCCTTTTAAGATTTTGTCTCATTTTTACAGCATGATACCTAGATTTCCAGATATGAACTGTCCACTTGAGAGGACAAGGTGGCTAAAAGGACCTGTCAACAGCTGTCCATGAAGCAGTATTGAAGTTGCTGTCCTCTTAGACCTATAGGCCTACCAGTATTTAGATATGGTATGTAGTAGGCTATATAGCAATGAAATGATTCAGTATAAATTAATATAATGCAATTGAAAGCTATCACATTTTTACATGTCGTGTCATTCAGTCAGATCACTGCTTATTTAATTTGTCCACAATGTAGAACTGGTTGTTAAATGTTTTAGATTAAAAAAAAATAGCATTTACAGGATGGAAGAACACTGACAATACGGTATTATCAAGCATTTTAATATTGCACAAAACATAATGTAATAGTTATTTAGATACTAATGTCATAACATTTCATTTTACAATACGAGATTTTGTCAAACAAGGCTGCAGGCCGAGTTTCATAACCAGTCTACTATTGTAATATGAAGTTACGACATGTGTATCGTACAAAGTTTTATCCGCTTTGATAAAAAAAAAATAATGTAAAATTGAATATTGTCTAAATGTAAAATTCTTATTGCCAGCTATATACATTTGCTTTGTAGGTGATCGATTCATATAGAGGGCCTTGTACGAGAAACATTTGAAGCTATATACATTTTCTTTGTAAGTGATTGATTCATATAGAGGGCCATGTACAAGAAACATTTGAAGAATGTTATTATTGTCGGTATTGTCACCATGACTATTTATAAATATAAGTGTCAATGGTATTGCATTAACAGCTGTACTGATTTATTAATTCCACCAAAATCGCGACAGAGGTATGAAGAGGAATATAAGAAGTTTGAAGAGTGGTGTAAAAAAAAAAGTAGAGAATATTTCTGAAAAGTTTATGCTGGAATATTTTTCAATGAAAAGTGAAAAGAAGAAATCAAGTTCTCTGTGGATTCATTAGTCTATGCTGTGAAGTACGGTATCACTGAAGAAAAACGTGGACATCAATCAGTAAGTAGACACAATAATTGTTAGATTTTTAAAGCAAAGAAATGAATTGTGAAAATGTTACCATTAATGTGTATAACAAATATAAAGCTTACAAGCACAAGGATCCTGCTGATCCAAAGTTGCACTCGGGCATGGGTTCGATTCCAGCTTGTGCTCATTACTGGTGGTTTTTTCCAAGGTTTTCTCCAACCATAAGGCGAATGCGAATGTCAGTAATCTATGGCGAACCCTCGGCCTCATCTTGCCAAATACCATCATGCTATTACCAATACAATCGATGTAGTTAATACAGGGTCGTTAAATAATCAATTATAAAAATTGCAGAGAGCAATCAGAGTATTAATGGTTGAAGTGTTGATAAAAATTTTTTAGTGGTGGTGGTAGCAGTATGTGTAAGAAAAGTAAATAGTTGGTGTACTATGGTTGATGTTTAAGAAAGTGCGAAGTTAATATAGTGCTAATAGTACCTCCCTCATGCCAGTAACTCTGCTACAAAAAAGAATAATAAAATTATGCCTTAATAAACTCTTGATTACCCTTCAGAACTGTTGTATTCAGGGTTTAAAGTATGTGACTTCCATCAGATTTATAACAATGTATTATTGAATTTTGTACATAAAAACCGAAATATATTTAATTTATATTCACATAAATCGGTGATGTCAATTGATGCCCATAGGAGCAAGCGCGTCCTTCAGAGATCAGGAGAGCCTGAGCGCTTTACAGCGGAAAGGAAAGAGACAGACAAAAGAGGTAGTATATGCCGCTTGGTCGAGCTATGTTCAGGGATGGCCAGCACTGATTCAATAGATAAAGGGAAGAGAACTTATTAAAACTGTAACCATGTTAATTTTTAGATTTGTCTGGAAGTATAAGTGCATTATAAGAATGTAAGTTTTCATTTTAATGTTCATTTTTCACAAGTTTCATTTTTTTGTTCAAAATAAATACCGTATTTTCTCAACTTTCTTTATAGAAAAGTGAAATTTTCAGATATAGGCCTATTTATTTAGTAGCCTTACAGAATGTTTTCGTTACTTTAATATACCGTAAATGCGTATTACTGAAGATAGTGTATTGAAAGTTTTGAAAATATTCGCATGGAAATGAATTAACAAAGCAACTACTGTTACATCATAAGCAAAAGATACGTCCCCATGTGTTGTAAAAATGTCAGCTCTATAGCTTCAGCACATTTCGAGAAAATAATTTAATATTCTGATGATAGGAAGTTGCTCACCAATATCACCTTAAAAGCATAATGTGATAAGAGTTTTGTTATGGAATATTAGTTTCATTTAAAACATATACAGCACCTAGGTAACTTTGCTTTGTACTGTAATATTTTTTTTGATTAGTTGATTGATTATATTTATAGGGCTAAAGGTATCATCAATATCAATTACAACTTGTCATGTCATACTCAATCTCTTTTTTTCGGATATCACTTTCTTTATGAATGATGTGTTTCATCCATTTAGTATAGTATAGTTGTACTACTATGGAATTTAAGTGAATATTCCTTCTTATCTCTTTATTATGTTATTAATATTTAAAAAACAACTGCAATATTAAGAAATCAGTATTAGTACTTTTGTTTTACAGACAATATAGATAATATCAAACAGAAAGAAGCCATATAAAAATAACGACATAAAATGTCAAGTTCCGTTTGAAGTTTGTGCACCACTGTTTTCTTAATCCTACAGGCTGCTTACTCATATACACAACCCTTCCTCTTTCCAACATAGTGCTTGATGCCCGCGCACGAGGTCAATGTCAGAAAAATGCGCTTGCTTTGACATCACTGACATAAATATAAAACCAAAAGATCAGAAAACATATATTATGCTTAACAGAACCTAAATGTATCATAGCTGTAGCATATAATCGCAGCAGCAACTTCGGTCCAAGGCTTTATAACATGATAACTTAATAGCTAAATTCCTAAATATACAATTTACTAATGCTCCTTATTTAAAAAAAAATCAATTAAAAATTGCTGTTTAGAGAGAAAATTTAAAGTTCAATTATTGTGATATGTGTCTTTTCTTCTTTTTTCTTTTCCTTTTTTTACTTTTTACTCTGTTACCTATTTAATAAAATGTCTTAACATTATGTGGAATGTGCTCTGAGCACGAGTGTGTAACTTACTCTACTGGGGATGCTAGAATGTTTTTATATAAAAAAGCAGTATATATCTTTGTTCTACGAGGGTTATTCATAAAGTAACTTCCGTTTATTTTTTACAAACCTGTGAATGACGTTACAGAATTCGGTTACAATACATTTGAAAGTATACACTCTAGTTTATTTTTCCACATAGTTTCCAGTCACATTGAAACACATGTAGCGTTTGACGAGCTTTTAAATTCCGCAGTCATAGAATTCGGCCACCTGTGACTGAAGCCAACCTATGCTGCTGGTTTTCAACTCTTCGTCATCGTCAAAGCACTTCGAGCCAAGCTACGTCTTCGTGTGCGTGAAGAGATGGTAATCGCTAAGTGCCAAATCTGGGCTATAGGGAGGGTGATCCAATACTTCCCAGTTGAACTCTTGCAGTTTGGTTGCAGTACGACGCGCTATATGCGGCTGGGCGTTGTCATGCAGGAAAATCACCCCAGAGCTCAACATGTCACGTTTGTTTTGAATGGCCCTTTTCAAGTTTGTTAGTGTGTTACAGTAATGCTCAGTGTTAATTGTGGCATTCCTCTCCAAGAACTCCACTAGCAAAATTTATTTTCTGTCCCAGACGACAGTTGCCATAAGTTTCCTCGTGGAAAGTGTTTGATGATACTTTGTGAATTTTTTCGGGGAGTGAGTATGGTCCCACTGTATTGATTGAAGCTTTGTTTCTGCATTCACATATCGCACCCAAGTCTCATCTCCTGTCACAATCTGATCGAGAAAAGCATCACCTTCTCTTTCGTAATGCTCAAGAAAGGACAGTGCTGCTCCCATTCGCTGAGCCTTTTGTTACTCAGAAAGGAGTTTAGGCACCCATCTGGCAGAAAGTTTCCAGTAGCCCAAATCTTCGGGAATCACTTTGTACAGAAGAGTACGACTAATCTGTGAAAAATCCTCACTAAGCTCTGACATGGTAAACCTGCGGTTTGCTCTAACCTTTTCGTCAAACAAACAAATCAGATCTGCATTCACGATACTCGGTCGAGGTTCTCTTCATCATGGACATTGGTTCGCCAATTTTTGAACATACGGCATCATCCAATTTTCAAGTCTCCCTACTTCCACATTTCTCTTCTCTTCAAGCCTTTTTCTACTTTATTTTTGCATAATGTGAAAATTTATTTGAAACATTTAATTTTTACATGGTTGAAGGTGATTTATATGATGGATTCTATTGTTCCAGAAATGCACTGAAATGTGCAGCTAAGCTCATACATAGAGTGTTTTCTGTTATGAACAGTAAGTGAACAGATATATACATACATTCATATATGAAGTGTCGCATCCTCATTGAATAATCAAGACTACTATTTTTTGTTAGTAGTCAACATGTAGGATAACAGGCAGGGTTTGGAATTGGATGGGTTACACCAGCTTCTTGTCTATGCAGATGACGTGAATATGTTAGGAGAAAATACACAAATGATTAGGGAAAACACGGAAATTTTACTTGAAGCAAGTAAAGGGATCGGTTTGGAAGTAAATCCCGAAAAGACAAAGTATATGATTATGTTTCGTGACCAGAATATTGTACGAAATGGAAATATAAAAATTGGAGATTTCTCCTTCGAAGGGGTGGAAAAATTCAAATATCTTGGAGCAACAGTAACAAATATTAATGACACTCGGGAGGAAATTAAACGCAGAATAAATATGGGAAGTGCATGTTATTATTCGGTTGAGAAGCTTTTATCATCTAGTCTGCTGTCAAAAATTCTGAAAGTTAGAATTTATAAAACAGTTATATTACCGGTTGTTCTGTATGGTTGTGAAACTTGGACTCACACTCTGAGAGAGGAACATAGGTTAAGGGTGTTTGAGAATAAGGTGCTTAGGAAAATATTTGGTGCTAAGTGGGATGAAGTTACAGGAGAATGGAGAAAGTTACATAACACAGAACTGCATGCATTGTATTCTCACCTGACATAATTAGGAACATTAAATCCAGACGTTTGAGATGGGCAGAGCATGTAGCACGTACGGGCGAATCCAGAAATGCATATAGAGTGTTAGTTGGGAGACCGGAGGGAAAAAGACCTTTCGGGAGGCCGAGACGTAGATGGGAGGATAATATTAAAATGGATATGAGGGAGGTGGGATATGATAATAGAGACTGGATTAATCTTGCACAGAATAGGGACCGATGGAGGGCTTATGTGAGGGCGGCAATGAACCTTCGGGTTCCTTAAAAGCCATTTGTAAGTAAGTAAGTAAGTAAGTAAGTTAACATGTAGATACCTATTAATTTGAGAAAATTTCGTTCCAGCACCGGAAATTGAACCCAGAACTTCTCTGGTCTGTGTGCTGAGCGCTCTTTCGAACTGAACTATGCCAGGACACGATCCATGGTACCAGCCGAACTCTCCTCATTATAGCATCAGTGGCCTTCTACCTGCATTTTAGACATATACCGGTAAGTCATATATGCAGGAGCACATATTTAAATGACTTTATGGTCAATTTTAACAAGCTTTTTTTAATACTGTTAACATTAATATATACCTATATTCACATATGAGGTCTCGCAATCCTTAGATGTTCGAAACAGGAGTGCGACACATCTAATCAAATCAGAACTGCAAATCACAGTCAACTTCAATTACTCATGTAGGACATTTTTACAATTTGTTTGAAACTATTACGCTAGGTAAAATATCTAAAAAAAATACTTTAATTTAAGCCTAACTGCCAAAATGTAGAATAAAATTGTTTTCAGTGCCGCTAACTGAATTTAATAATTTTTCAATTTTTTATGTGAAATATTGTAGACCACTTAGTCTCCCGTATTTTCTTCAAAAATAGTTGGCAACCCTAGCACCAACACTATTTGTACCCAAGTCTTCAACAGAAATCAGAGTGAAAAGTCCATGTGCTTGTGTAATACTCACACATGTTTTCCATCTATTAGGAATATTCACAATTTGTCATATCTTCAAATGATTCTTCGGACATTCTATAATATTCTGCGAATTTGTCTGGATGCTGTGCTAACTCTACCAATAAAACATTACAAGAACCATGATTTTCAGCGTTTTGAATAAATGAATAAAAAACCTATGCCTTCATCTTCGCATTCTTATTATTGAAAATAGCAGAAGATCTTCATCATCTGATGACTCCATACTGAATGACTCATTACATCAAATAACATGGCGTTATGTGTCACACTCCATGTGCCATGCATCATGTTTCTTGCACCATCCGGTGTGTTAACATGCAGGGGCGAATCTAGTTACTTGGCGCCTCTAGGCAGAGAAAAATATTTCTGCCCCTTATTTCGCCCTATATGCGTCATTTGGATCAAATGAAATAATTGATTCCGCGTCATTATTACTGTTTCCAATATCAGAAACGCCTGACTCAGATAAACCACATACTGCACTATTTTCGGTACCTACTGTTCGCCACATTATTACACTCTGATGTATCTGGACTCGAACTGGAACAAGCTGGCTATGTTTGTTTTTTAAATGACACATTTTTGCACTTTTTCCCACAATTTCCTCTCTTTTTATTGCCTTGTATTTTGCGAGTTTCCGGTATTGTTGTTTAGTCAACTGTCCGAAGACAGGTCTGGACCCCACAAGTGACACCATCAAGGCATCACTCATGAGGCAACTAGGCCAGGAGATAATGGGGTAGGTGACCAGTTCCTTTCCCCCTCCATTGCATACAACGCTAACTAGCTACATATTACATTAATGAGATTCTAGATGCAGTTCTTCCTCTGACACATATCGTCAAATGAGATGTACTGTCTGGTAATAGATTTACATATCAGCCAGAATCTCAATCAGAGGTGTTTCCGGTATTGAGAACCACTGAGATTTTTCCGACTGTCACTCATTATAATGATTAAAATATAAATCACCTAGGTACAAAAGAACTGCACTCTTTATCGTTTCAAATTAAACTGAACTTCCAAGCGTCTGGCTGATACAACGACTGGCGGTATTTTCTTTGAATTTAAGTCTGAATGGGGATTGCTGAGTGTTGACACTGGCTACTCTTATGACAGAGTTAGCGGCGTTCTCATCAGTTCATCACAAAGCTTATGATTGCGAGCAACGAGATTTGCCTTCCTAACATATCATAATATAAAACCATAAGTTCTTTAATGTTATTATGTGACACTCTCACAGTGAGAGGGCATAACACTTTTTCTGTGCGTTTTCTGACCATTAGTTAATGGAGAAAATGGTGTTAAAAGATAGAGAGAAAGACTCTGCGCTACACTACTACATTTCCAGAAAACTTTAATTTTTCTCTCTGAGTAAAGAACACGTCTGCTTGTCATGTGGTTCTAAAAATGGGTATATTTCCTGCTTTTGTTGTGTTTATTTAATTTGTGGAATAACGCAATAGTGTATTTGTGTATTACGCTGTGCTAAGTAGGTCTCCTTGAACTTATATTTTTGTAGTGAGTTATAGCGAGGCAATTCCACACCACTCTGGCATCTGCCGAGTGCACAGGTAATGTGTCAGAAGTCTACAGATAGGTGTTCTTATTTTCTACCAATATATAAAAGGTTAAGTAACACCATAAAACTCTATTTTTAAAAATGAATAAAGCCTGAAAATTCATATCTACATCTTGCCAATTGGACGTACTTGATGCTAGAAAAATTTGAGTTTTAATTGAGTGTAATCAGTGCAGTGCTTGACAAGGTCAGGAGAATTGAAGGAACTCTCTTAATATGGTAACAGGCATTGTGATGGATGAACATTACAGTACGATGTTGAGAACAATGTATACGGTAAACTGTAGAAAGAACTGTTTATAATAGCATGTTGGACTTTGCTCTGTGTTATGGATGAACATTGCTACATCTTTTAGCTATAAATTTCCCGAAGATCTGGCATTCATCCTCTTCATGTTGCCTTGCTGCAGATGCCATCAGAATTTCAAATATGCCATATTGAGTCTCTATTCCTCGATTCTTCGCTTTTTAGACGTGAAGGGTGGATATAAGGCGTATTGTATTTATTATTGTTGTTCTTTCTGTTTCTTTTTTAGAAGCAATGGAAACCAGGAAAGTTCGAGGGGTCCACTCTGTGTTATTCTATCTGTGGCATTTGAAGAGTCAACTTAAAAAAAAAGAAAAACTTTTATTCATTTGGAACAACTGGATAATGCATACCATACAGCAGTGCCAAATATGCTCGCCATTGGGGCTCATGACAGGAAGAACTTGGCTCTTAAGATCAAACTGCGCATGCACAGACTTCTCTTGTAGTGTCAGTGTGATCCTTATCTGGATTTATTTTCGCGTGTACATTCCTAATCAAATGAAGTTCCCTTTGTACTCCAGTTACACATCTTGTATATACGAAGGTTAGGTTTGGTTAGTTTAGGTTTTTATTAACCAAGTCCGCGCATGCGTAGTTTGATCTCACAGTCAAGTTCTTTCTGTCGTGAGCTGCATGTGTCATTAGTGACCAGGCCATACTAAGCCATGTGAAACAAAAGAGAATCGAAATGTTGCTAGTAAAATTGGTGATGATATTCTTTAATACTAAGTCCCTGCACTTTTAAATGGAAGATCTATGGAGTATAATGACGACTTTTTTAATACACTAAAAGAAGATATCATAACACTTTAACACGGCGAAATTAATGAGAAATATGATGTGGTCCAGGGAATATCGTTGAAATCAACAGTGTGTGTAATTGACATTCATACATTATCTCCTCGTCAAACCCCAGCCAACCTTATCACTGGCAAAGTGTCCAATTAACACTATTGTACTTATCTCCTTATCTAACCTTGTTGCTAAAGTCTATTTTATATCAAGGAGTGCAGTTTGGTGGCTCCTTTGAACACCTACTTACAGATTTATGACTTTCTACACAAACACCTCTGACCAGTCCATCGTCCCAACATTGCACAGTTGCCACAATCTTGGCGACCTTCGAAATGAGAGGATTAGTGGCCGTCATCCTCATCTGGACGCCACGTGTTTTGAAAAAAAACAACGTAATATCACGAGCTGACCGCTCAATGAATACTACAGAATACACTCTCAATTATACTTTTATGCTAACTGACGGGATTCTTGGAATTCAGAAAATCTTTGGCAACTCTGCCTCCACGTGGATTTGTCAGGATCCTGTCAATTCTTCTGAACGAGGGTTGTGATTGGTTACTAACAGGCAAAGACAAGATTTTCGTCACAGTAAGAACACATTTATGACAGCCAATTAGTAGGGGGCAGTAGAAGGTCTGTCGGCAAAGTCCTTTCTATGAAACTGCACTCCATGGACTATAATAGTGAAGCTATCTCTCAGTAATGTTGAGAATGAGGGAGTGAACGAGAAAAAAATAAATTTCTCCTGGTAATGACGTCAATGTTGGCAACATTGTGTACTTGATTATCATTGCAATGCCATGTTGAAAGCTGCGGTACCTAATTCTCCAGTTTAGTGATTTATTTTTTTCTGTGGTGCTTTAAAATTATTCATTCAGTTATTTGAGAAACTACACATGTTCCTTTCTGCTAGTTTTGAGAAAAGTGTATAAAACTGCCAGCTATATATGATTTCCAATATTCTTGACATTCTTAAGAAACTTACTTTGTAATATAAAGGCGCAATGGGGCCCAAAATGTCCAGTGCATGTGAGATTTCTCAAATAAAATATTAGTAGCAAAAAAATCGGTATATATTGCATTAAGTACAATACAGTGTTGTTAAATTTCATACATATGTCATGATTGAATTATATATTTTAAATTTTCCTCTATACTGCAAAAATGAAAGACAAAATTCTATACTTTTTGTAGCTACAAACATTCATATATTAAAGCTCTTCAGGTGCTGTAAAAGATTTTGATTTCATTCTGATTGGGAAAATACTTTGTAACTTTTTCACATCATCTCCAACACAACATTATATTTTACATTAGCATATGAATAATTTTGCAACCAGCATACAGTACATGTGCTTACTTTTGTCATTATCCCAGTGAATGTACGCATGTTACTTTAATTTACATTATCTTATCTTAAAACCCGAAATCCATCAAAACCAGTTTCAAATAGGCCTAGTAAAAACTAGTTTAAGCAAACAAAGGCATAAACAAAAAGCATATATGTAAAGCGAGTTTTCGCAAGGTCTAGCCCAGCTCTGGGCACAACAGGGAAGTGAAACGGAACTCTGAAACCCCCACCCATGTCTTTTTCGCTTACACTGCCTTATAAACAAACACACAGTAGGCGCTATACATCAGTGATGGATTGCAGGTAACCAGCAAGAGCTGAAAGTTTGTAAAAACTATGACGCCTGCCTTATACAATCTGTCACTCAGCAATGCTTTTCTTCCTGTCTACTCGTCTCAGCTGGGGAAGGTGGAGTGGGGAGTTAAGGGGAAATCTGCAATGACTCGATTGAGTTACTAGTGCCCAGGCCTGGTCTAGCCTAAACAAACCAAACCGAACCTGTCACTGATTCTGGACCTTACGAAAACTCGCTTTTTATCTATGTACATTTGTTTAAGGAGGTCTGCCAAGTTAGCTCTGTGGCAGCACGTCTGCCTCCAGACTAGCCGGTGGGTTCGATTCCCAGTGGGATTAGAGATTTTCATGTAAAATTTATGGTGGTGCAGAACTTCTAACCACTAAATTCTGCACCAATATGCCTGGGTTAAATCCCAAATCTCTCTGCAGTGGATATGAAGAGAAGGCATATGTCACTGTTGATAGTGATTAGACCATTGGATGAGGACGTTAAGCCTGGTGGCCCCCTTGTTGCTATTCGACAGGAGTAGGCTATGTGCCGGCACCATATTTCCCCTTCTCCCTTCCTCTTCATTATCATCCTCACCCATTCCCTACACTACACTTACACATACACTCACCCTAGTACACGACATAACTCTTCACATGATACACATCATGTACAGCGTGGTCCGCCAAAGTGTTGTACAATTGAAAATGGATCATAGTCCTGCCATCTATCCGAAATATGCGGAATCTGAATCACGCAAGTGCACAGTGGGCCAGACTGAATAAAAAATGGGACAAAATTGAAAAAATGAACTTTTTTCTACAATACTTTTGACAGTGTATACTCATAGTAGGGATGCTGGTGAGCACTAAACTCATGATGCATCATCTATAACATGTTTTAACAGCTGTGGCTACAGCCTTGAAAGAGAGCTATTGTAAGCAGGCGATAGCATACCAGTCAGTCCTAGGCCGTGCGTTTGAGACAGTGGTGTGTGTTACGTGGTCATATTCGTGAATAAAGAAATAACAATGGCTGAGAATGTTAGAACAAAGGGTAGGTTTTATTAGGAATACATGTAATTTTGAATTGGTTTATATAGAGTGTTGTTGTTGTTGTTTTCTAATGCCAGGCGTTTGACAATAAAGTCATTTGACCTCTTGCACTCCAATATTTTTCAAAGATATTATCATGACCAGCAACTGAAGCACAGATTTTGAGGTGTTCCGAATCCATTTCTTGGTTTGAGTTGCACAATGGGCAGTTAGGGGACTGATATATTCCAATTCTATGCAGGCGTTTGGCTAAACAATTATGGCCTGTTGCCAATCTAAATGCAGCTACAGACGATTTTAGTGGTAAATCGGGAATTAACTGTGGATTTTGATGCAGAGAGTTACATTTTTCCCCTTGGGATTGAGTTATCAAAATTTGTTTGTTGAAGTCCAAGTATGTAGATTTAATAAATCTCTTCACAGAGTAGTATGTAGATTTAGTAACAGGTCTGTAAGTAGCAGTGCTGCCCTTCTTTGCTAAAGCAGCCGCATTCTCGTTTCCCAGGATTCCACAATGGGATGGTATCCATTGGAATACAATTCTTTATTGGTTGATATTAAATTGAGAGAGCATTTTAGTTATTTCTGCTGTTTGAGATGAAGGTGTGTGTCTAGAGACGATTGATAGAATAGCTGCTTTGGAGTCTGACAATATAACTGCATTCCTAAATTTATTGATGTGGCATAGAAGATTCCTGAGACTTTCAGTTATTGCAATGATTTCTCCATCAAAACTTGTTGTTCCATATCCAAGAGATCTATAAAGTGAGAAGAGACAGCACGTAACACCTGCACCGGCACCTTGTTCTCTGGAGATCAAGGATCCGTCGGTGTATAAATGAAGCCAGTTCTGTGGAGGGTACCTAATATTAATTGTCTCTAAAGACAATTGTTTCAGTATTTCAGTGTTTACTTCTGATTTCAGTATTTCTTCTGTTAAATTTAGATTATATTCTGTATTTAATAGAGGTTAAGGGTTTGGTTTAATTTGTAAGTTTTCTTTTAAATTCGGGATATTGATTTTCTGTTTTAATTCTTGAACAATGGATATGAAACTTTTTTGAGTTTTCAATCTACAGAGAGGACTGTATGAATGCCAATTGTTTCCTGGTAATCTGATAAGTTTTTCATATTGAATCAGTACTTTTTCTTCTATTGTCATTTTGATACTGTTAATATTAGTGAGGAACCTCATAGAATCTATTGGAGTTGTTTTGATTCCACCAGTAATGAGTCTGAGAGCTTGGTTTTGAACATATTCTATGTCTTTTATGAAAGGTGAAGTAATTAAAATTTCTCCGCAGTATGTCAGCACTGGCTGTATAAACATTTTGTATGTAGTGTTCAAAGTATTCCTAGAGCATCCCCATTTCTTTCCTGCTAGTCTTTTTAGAAGGGAGAATCTTTTACGAGCTTTTTCAGAAATATATTTCAAATGGTTGCTCCATGTTAACTTACTATCGAAAATAACTCCAAGATATTTGGATTCATAAGTCCTAGGAAGGTGCTGGCCGTTGTATTGGATATTGAATTCTCTTTCTTTTTTACTGAGTGAAAATATTTGGTAGTTACTTTTGCTTAAATTGAGTGTCATCAAATTTGATGTATTCCATTCATGTAGTTGATTTAGAGCTTTAAGAGCAGAATTTTGAATTTTGTCTCTATGTCTGTAAGATCCGGAAGTCCACAAAACTATATCATCTGCAAATAGTGCTGTTTTCATATTTGATTCCTCTAATAGGGAGGGTAAGTCATTTATATAAATATTGAATAAAGTTGTGCTGAGGACAGCGCCCTGAGTTAGACCTCGATATGTTTGTCTGTAATTAGAAAGTGAGTTATTGAATTTAGTGGCAATGAATCTTTGACTAAGGAATTCTGATATCATATAGAGTGTAAATATTTGTGATAACTCGGAGGAATGCAATTTAAGCTAATATATTTTAGTTTTCAATATTTAAAGAGGGTTATAAAGTGCGTGTCACTCGATGTTACGAAAATGTTTGTGTCGATGATTTAAACAGATCCTATAGATTGCAGAAAAGTCGTATTCAGCTGCAGCTACTTGCACTTTTCTGATTAATGTGCGAAAATTCAGATACCTACGTACCGGTACAGTATTATTCATTACTATTCCAGATGACTGCTGTTTTTTACACCATGAAATCATGGAATCCTTGCTACAAAATAATAATGATAAGACAGCTCTTCATGAGTTTGTTATTTCATAATTAGGATTACGTGAAAATTGTCAACAAGATTTTTCTTCAGAGCTAAAGAAAAAAAAAAATAGTTCATTCCGCAGTAATTTGAATAAAAGATAGCAGTATTGCTACAGAATGAAAAATAAATAGGATGAAAAATATGGCAGTTCACTGGATCAAGAATTTAAGCTGCCCCATGTAATAAATTTCATGTTGAACATGTGGCTGGATGTTCATAGTTGTATAGTCATTCTGGTCATCCAAGAAAATTGTTCTCTGAATCATCTAAGAAGACCAAGAGGAGGAAAACTGAACATCTCAGAGAAGCTGCTGATCCTGCTGCACTTGTTCTTGCTACTCGGATAAGTATGAAGGCTTCTGGTAAAGAGAAGCAGCTAAACTAATGGAAAATGCTTTAAGTACACCAATCCGTGTGGCAAAAATTCCAACTGCATATAACGAGCATAGTGGTTCCTGCAAAAAATGTTGCAAAATATAGTGGTGATGACGTTTTAGCCCTGATAATGGATACGAAATTATCTAAGTACCAGTACACTTTATTGAGACTACAAGAAAAATGTAGAAATGTAGATTTATATCCAGCGTACAATGAAGTTCGAGAAGCAAAGCTGCATTACTATCCATGTGATATTACTCTGACAGAAATAAGTGCAGAAGTGAAGTTACAGAGTCTGTTAGATCATACAGCCAGACGAATTTATGAAAAGGAGAAAGGAAGAAATTCAGAGTCGGTTTCCAAATGAGATGGGACTTCTTGTGGACAAACCTAAACCAGGAGAGAGTGGAACCTTAAACAACGTGAATACTTCTAGAAGATTCTTCTCAAATCCCGAATTAACATATTCATCACTGGGATAGATAAAGACTTAATTATACATTTTGCAGTTGTTCTTCGAGTAATTTCTAATGGAAGAGACATTAAAATTGATTCTTTGGATGAATATACGCTAGAAAATGCAAAATTGTTCATTCAGAAGTATCCCTGGTTTAACCTCCCAGGTAGCGTACACAAAATTCTCATCCATGGGTCTCAGATTATTAACTCAGCTCTGCTTCCAATTTCACAGTTATCTGAGGAGGTTCAGGAGGCTCACAATAAAGATATTAAAATATATCGAGAGCCCCACACAAGGAAAAGTTCTCGTAAAAATACAATGACAGATTTAGTCAACAACCTTCTCATATCTTCCGATCCTCTCATTTCAAATATCAAGAAAGTCACATAAAAATACAAAACTTCCTTGTGGAAGGAAGGATTACAACTATTGAAAGACTCTAGTGAGGAAGAAGAAGAAAGTGCCATTCATGAAGAAAATGTCAGTAATGAAAATGTAATGATGAGGAATCAGATATTGAATAAAAAACTATTATGTTGTGAAAGTGCTTTTAACTTAAAGAAAAAGTGAAAACTATTGAATAACTATTGATTTTATGCTCCAAGAAAACAATAGAGACATAAAATAATTTTGTCCCATTTTGAGTCGATTCTGGCCCACTGTGAAGTGAAGTGAGTAGGCATTAGATACACGCACACATTTAAGCTAGTTTTTACTGGATGAAACTGGTTTTGACGGATTTCGGGTTTTAACAGTATTACCGGTAACATATACATTTTCAAATTAACATACACATACAGCCTACACAACATAGGTTTACCTCTAATAAATATGGTTTCTTTGCAGGTAGATGAATGAAAGTTATTTAGAATCATATATTCATTTCCTGCTGCCTCTAACTTTTTGCTTTCATTGCCAGACTCTTTCAACCTTCCCTTCTTAATGACTGGTTCAGAAATTTGAAACAATATATTATACACAACTACCTAGTTATACTTGCTAAGCTATAACACCAAATACAGCAGACCAGCTGTTACAATATGTTGAAGGAGGGCAATGCACATGGAAATCATTGCTACTTGACACATTTGTAAGGAAACTGGCATGGTTAACTGGGTTGTGACGTCATTGAAGCCATTTGATGCTCATACATCACTTCTACTTGAGATACGCTACTAGTTAGATGTGTGCAAGTGGTTCTATATTTTTGTGTAATAGTTTGTAGTAGAGAAGTGTCTAGATTCAGTGACAGTGTTTCAGTGTTTTTATTAAGCCTTTTTTTTCACGCTTTCATATTACTTATTCTTTGTTCGATAATCTAGAGTCTCTTACTACTCATACATGGAAAACATTCCAGAAATCATGGAGGAAGCTCTGCCCATTACATCATTTCCGATTGAGCAACAATCACTGACCAGTACCAAGCCCCTTTCATCACTTAGATCTAACGAAAACCAGGATAGGTCTGATATAATGAAACCTCAGTTATCTTATCAATATATATTTTCAGATTCTGGACCCTTCTTTGTCACTATTAGAAGCAAGACTGCGAACATCAATAAGATGCATCCGATGAAGTTCGGTAAATGGCAATACACTAATAATTATGACGTTTTGCAAATTTTCAAGTCAGGATTTAATCAACTTGAAATACACTTCACTTCAGTCGACCAGGCTAACAAATTCCTTGATTCTGATTTCGATGAGCTGTTTCAGACGAAGTCATTCATACCTAATTACAATATCATGGTGCATGGGATCATTGGTGGAGTTGACCTAGACATTTCAATCACGGATATTATAACCAATATTTCGGTATCTGAAGGATTTACAGTCACAAACGCCTACCGCCTGAATTATAAATCCACGGACGAGAATGGAAAAACGATTTACAAACCTTCCTCTAAAGTTAAACTTATATTTCGATCACAGAAACTCCCTCAATACGTGGTCTTATATTATCAGAGACGTGTAGTGCATGTATATAAGGAGCAAATTATACAATGCAATAATTGTGGATTATTAAATCACAAGTCCAAGTTTTGTCGCAACGCTATTCGTTGCATGAAATGCGGAGGCCCTCATACCACAGCTGAATGTCAATCAGAGAAACCTTGTTGTGTAAATTGCAAACAGGCCCATTATAGTACGGAGTTGGATAAATGCCCGAATTATAACCTAGAAAAAAATATTGCTGATACCATACAAAGCCTCCCAGTATCCAAATATCAGGCGAAACAAATATTTAAAGGGCACACTACTTATGCCACTATCCTTAGAACGAACAATAACACTCAGGGTAGCCCAGCAACTAACTTTCCGCCCCTTCAGACATCAGCACCAATCTCACCAAATAGTAAACCATCATCTCACAACCTGTGCAATGCTAACAGTACCCCAAACCCCCATGCATCTGACAAGAGAGGGAAACGAAAACTGCCTTACAATACTACAGGCTACAATGTTGCTGAATATAAACAGGCACTCAAAGAGAACTTTGATCATCCAAGATCTAAAAATCTAACATAGGCGTCAGGAGGGGTAAATATGAGATAAAATCAAAACTTTAATGTTTTTAAACAGAAAGCAAATAGTTAAAATTTTAGTAAATTATTAAAATGATGGTAAACTGCATGGTGAATTCAATTTTATAAGTAATATTGCTTCAATTTATATATTTTTTCATCAATAAAATAAAAAGTGTGTTTTTTTTTTACCCACCAAATGGGGTAAAAAGAAGACAGTTGGGGGTAAATAAAAGACAGCATTCAGTCTCCATACCTAAGAGAGCTACAGGAATTTACTTACTTACAAATGGCTTTTAAGGAACCCGAAGGTTCATTGCCGCCCTCACATAAGCCCGCCATCGGTCCCTATCCTGTGCAAGATTAATCCAGTCTCTATCATCATATCCCACCTCCCTCAAATCCATTTTAATATTATCTTCCCATCTACGTCTCGGCCTCCCTAAAGGTCTTTTTCCCTCCAGTCTCCCAACTAACACTCTGTATGCATTTCTGGATTCGTCCATACGTGCTACATGCCCTGCCCATCTCAAACGTCTGGATTTAATGTTCCTAATTATGTCAGGTGAAGAATACAATGCGTGCAGTTCTGCGTTGTGTAACTTTCTCCATTCTCCTGTAACTTCGTCCCGCTTAGCCCGAAATATTTTCCTAAGCACCTTATTCTCAAACACCCTTAACCTATGTTCCTCTCTGGGAGTGCAAAAATAAGACACAGCAGTTTTTTTTAAGTATAGTATGCTGAACAATCTTTTAATTTTCATAAAAAAAAAAAAAATACATTTTTATAAGAAATAAACAAACCCATGAGGCATTTTAGACGCTGATTTATGTTTATCTTAGTTTAGTTCAGATAGTATTAAACAAAAATGACTGAAAAACATTCCAGACAACCTGCACATATTAGGCCTACTTTTCACACACATCAACTGGCTGTGCAAAGCAATATTGCATACGTTGTCCAGTGCAAGACATAAATGGTACTGGAAGTATGCCTATAATATCATTTTTGTGAATTAGTGACACATCTGCTTCATTCAACTTGAAAAGAGTCTTATTTCCAGATATCATATTCATACACATTACATCATACTCATCAGTTACAGGATATGTTTTCTGCACAACACAAACATATTTATAAATAACTGTTTTTCTTTTACCGCCTTTAAACTGAACTAACACATAATCTCCAATCTTCACTTCATTTAGCTCAGTCACCTCACAAATTTCTGCAGGTTCATCTTCTAAGAGATCAATGTCCTGTAAACTATCACCACTTTCCAGCCATTCTTCATCCTCAGAAGTTTCAGGATCTTTTGGTATGTTTCTCTTCTGCTTTCCTAACTTAGTTTTTCTGTTTCCTACAGGTTTAGGTCTACCATTTTTCAGTTTGCCACACTTGTTCTTTATCAAAGTCATATACTCTTCTGACGTAACAACTTCACTATGTTGTTCTATCATCCTTCTTGTTTCAGGAATGGGAGTAGTCTTTTTAACTTTTTGTAACAGCAAATCTGCAAAAGTGACACTGCTCTTTCCACAGTTTTGCTCACGAGAACTGATAGGTTCAGGCCCGTCTGATGTATTTGAAGGTCCTGGAAGAGGCTGTGACTTGCTAATGAGTGATGCAATTGTGGTAGGAGGCCTATTTGATATATTCGAAGGCCCTGCAAGAGACTCTTTTCCAACAGGAGATACCGTTATGGTAAGAGTTCTAGGCTCTGATGCATTTGAAGGTCCTGCAATAGGCTCTGACTCTCTAACAGGTAATGGAGTTGTGGTAGGACTAACTACCTCATTTGTATGGCCTGTTTGTGTAGTCATTGCATAATATTTTTCTAATTTACCAGGATCTAAACGATGTTTCGGGTATTTCTCTCTGTTACAAGGAAATATCACTGTTGAATTAAACCCTGCTTGGATAATTTCAAAGGCATATTGGTTCCGTTAAGTTCAATGTTAATTGAAAAATGAGTTCTATTCAGTCAATACTTAACATAACACAATAAAACATGTTATAATAACATTTACACAGATTTTAAAAACAAACATTTTCGCCAATTTTGATTGGCATCTTCAGGTCGTGCAGGTCGAATGGAACATGTTATAAAAAGTGAACACTTGGTATATGACGTTAAAAACCAAAGTTACAACTGTAATATCACTTAAAAACAGAGAATAGAATATAGCAAAAAGCCTCCACGATGTGTGTAGAATCACTGTGTTGAAAGAGGCATGTGTGAACCAAGGAAACAGCAAAACTCTTCTGTCATTGCAGATACAGTTTTCAAGATAGATTTGAAGATGCTACGAACAGTTCGGAGAGCAGGAAAAATCCTGTAAATTGTAAGGATAGAATGAAAGAATATTTAGAAGCATTTAAGTATTATTTAAATCTTCTAAAACAATACTTACAAAAAATGGAAGAACGTCTTGAAATCCATGAGGACGGCGATACGACTGATCTTTACATTAAGTGGTAGCGTATGACGAAAAACTGTATACGTTGCATGACTAGTGGATGAATGACCGTTACTTGCGTGTGATTTTACACATCGTGGAGGCTTTTTGCTATATTCTATTCTCTGTTTTTAAGTGATATTACAGTTGTAACTTTGGTTTTTAACGTCATATACCAAGTGTTCACTTTTTATAACATGTTCCATTTGACCTACACGACCTGAAGATGCCAATCAAAATTGGTGAAAACGTTTGTTTTTAAAATCTGTGTAAATGTTATTATAACATGTTGTATTGTGTTATGTTAAGTATTGACTGAATATAACTCATTTTTCAATTAACCTGCTTGGATAGTTTTTGTGAAATGCTTTCCTCCCATATTCCACACAACAAATCCACCATTTCAGATCGAGATATTTTCCTCATATTAAGGCGCTGCCACTCATGTAGTCTTTCATTCCACATATCCTTCAGAGGTTTGAAGCATGCTTTGTCCAGTGGCTGAATGGTTTCTGTTGTGTGTGGAGGAAGCTTTAATATGGTAATATGTTGCTCTCTAGCTTTTTCTAGAGTTGTCAGGTCCAAATGTGATAGATGTCCATCAAATATTAATAGCAAAGGCCTTTCTTTAACCAGACTACAGAATTTTGTAAACCAATCTTGAAAAATGACTGAAGTCATATACGCTTTGTCAGAACTTGCATAAAAAGTTCCTTTTATGTCATGTTTTCCTTTCCAAGTTGTCCACAAGTGCTGACCAGTAAAAATTATTAATGGAGGAAGCACTTTTCCATCTGCTGAACAACAAGCAAGAATGCTAGTGTTGTCTTTGCTGGATCCTTGTACATTCTCATGTGCCTTCTGACCTTTACCAGCAACACATTTCAATCTTACAGGATTATTGCAAATGTAAGTCTCATCCAAATTATAAATATGAGATGGCTTACCCCCAATGCCTAATGAAGCAGTGACTTCTTCTAATCTATCATAAAATTGATATATGATAAATGGATCGGCAGTGGCTGTTCTTCTGTTCATCTATAATTTCTCCAAATTTCTAATGCTGAGGTTATGTCTTCGTAAGAAATTAGTCATCCAATCCTTTCCTAGCCTTCCTGTGTTGCTATTAAAGTGTGTACTGATGTTATTTTGGGAAACATAGTCAGCTACTACATTTTTTATTTCCTTAGTGGTTAAAGCAAATCCCCACTGAGCCATATCCCTTAAATGCGAAGCCAGCTTTCCTTCAGCCTCTAAACTTATTGCTGTCTTTCTTCCACGTTTCTGCAACACGTGTCCAGAAATACGCCTAGCCTACTTAATAATGATTTATCTAAATTGTACTGTACTTTTTTTGTAATGTTTCTCAGTGAATCTTTCTTTTCTTTCCACTCGTACATCATCTTCATTGATTTTATTCTTTTTCGCATAAGACCTAGGTATTTTTTAGGTTAGACCTAGGCAATACACAATGCTAGTCAACCTGCAACAAATGATGCAGCCAAAATAGCAATGGTTCCAAAAGCACCAGTAACAATATCACTGCGAATAATTGCACATGCTCTCACCTGACTGTCTTCTTTTTCCCCCTCTTCAATATTTTCTTTTGAAACTGAATTTCAAATCTTCAAACAACACCATTTCTCTATCAACTCTGCAGCAAACTAACCAGAAAGCACTATGACTGCTATAAAGCCTGGTAACAGTTCAGCCAACCATGTAGGTACAAAATAACTAGGAAAGTTTGGAGGGAAAATTTGAATTTGTTCTACGAAAATTAGTATGCATGCATTTCCCCCCACCCCCAAATTCATTAAATATATTTTTTTTTATATTCTTTATCTTGTAAAGGATGTTTCTATACTTACTGAAGAGTGTTGTAAATTAAATATATATTTTTGTCTACTAAAATATACGCATAATAAACTTGTTTTACCCCACTTTCTCTGTATTTCATATTTACCCCTCCTGACCCCTATGTGACTAATCCCACATCACCTAAGCCTTCTCAATCTACTTCTGGGACAACTGCATACCACAGCGAAGAGATAGAACACAATTCACAGGAATTGTCAACTACTCAAAAAGAGGTTCAATCTCAAAAACGAGTCTCTACTAAGCTAAATAAAACTCCATTCATTGCCTTTATTAATAACATTATACAGGAAGCACCTGACTATACCAGACCCCAGTTGGAAGATTTGAAAACTACTTTTGCATAGATCGACTCAAAATCCTATATTGGAACGCCAGAAGTCTAAACAACAAGATTCATGACATATCATACTTGGTATCCAAAAAATTTTATCGTATAATCATTATTACAGAGACTTGGTTTCAAAATTATCGACAACAGAAAATTAAATCCTACCATTTAATCTCCGCCAACCAGGAAGATACTGGAGGTGGTGTCGCAATGTATATCCACAAGTCTGTTCACCTTACTAAGAAATATGAAATGTTTAATATTAATAATAAAATACAAATCATCTCTATCACAGTCAACAATATAAGTATCATGGGTGTATACTGCAAACCTAGGGAGAATATATCATTACACCAATGGAATCATATTTTAACAAACGTTTCTACTCTTTCCATACTAATATGTGGCGATTTTAATATAGCCAACTTTCATATGCATAGACGATGGCAGCAAATCCATCATCTTCTCATAGAATTTGCTATATTACATGATTGGCAACTTGCATCTAAACATATTTTAACTAGAAAAGGAAGATGGGGTCAGGATGATTCTCAACCAGACTTAATTTGGTCATCCGAAGACTTACTACAGCATATTAATATTAATAAAATTTTGGATACTATGAATAGTGATCACTATCCGCTTGATATAGATTTATACTTAAACCAAGCCATTTTCCTCAATCAACCTAATCCAGCACAACCCAGACATATTAATAGTAACAGGGTGGATGAGATAATATCTAAACTACAGAGTTTTCAGGATACAATAAAGGATTTTGACGACATACATAACTTGTTAATAGAAGAATGCCGGAAATGTCCTCTCTCTAAACAATCTGCTAGAAATAAAATGCCTCCCAAACCACCTTGGTGGAATGAAGCCTGCAACAGAGCAGTCGCCAAACGACGACTGGCTTATAAGAAATACAGGTTAACCCCGAATTTTTTCAATTACTTAGGGGCTAGGAACCAAGAAGCCCTCACTAAGAAGGTGCTCTGTTATTACAAACGTCTCGGCTGGAAAAAGTATACTGCATCAATTATATCACAAACTCCAACTACAACCATATGGAAGAAATTAAACTGGCATAAGACAGGCAAGCAAACTAACTTCACCCCGATTTTTATTGATCATGAACTTCAAGATACTTTCTTACAAGATCATTCTCCGGATACGGTTAAAGCTCCTCCACCTATTTTTGAAATTCCTAGCACTACAGACGATCATCAGCTTTTAAACCTATTACCTCATAAGAGATCTCGCACGTCTTGGCTTCTCGAAGAAACACTGCACCTGGTCCGGACAATATCCCATATCTATTACTCAAGAAGCTTCCATTCAAGTATTTATCGCTCCTAGCAACTAGATTCAATCAGATTCTCACAACTGGAGAAGTCCCGGATACCTGGAAGTTATTTTATATTCAACCTATAATTAACCCCCTCAAGAAAGGAACAACAGTTACTGATTACAGACCTATAGTTTTGTCCAATACACTTCGCAAACTATTTGAAAAAATCCTTACTGACAGAATTACTTTCCATTTAGAAAGATTTCATTTATGGCCCTGCAATCAATATGGCTTCCGAAAGGGATATAGCACATCATATAATATTTATCTACTAAAAAAATACCAGCTCCTACATTTCCTTGAGGGTCTGTTTTTGAGCCATCAGTATAAATTCTTATCCAATAGTCTTCCGGATATCTGATGTTGACGGTTTCAAAGGCCAATTGTTTTAAATTTTCTTTACTGTCTTGATTTTTGGTGATTTGTTCTAGGAGGTCTATTTCTGATTGAATTATATCCATCTGAAGTGGGTTTTGTGGAAGCATTAGAGATTGAAGGAGATTGGGTATATCGAGTTCTTCTTTTAGTTTCTCTGCATATTGGATGAATCTGTGTTGCGTTTTCAGATACCTTTCTGTGTTAAGGTATGTGGACCAATAGTCGTCATTACTTCTGATCACTTTTTCATAAAGAATAATGGCTCTTTCTTCTATTGTTGTTACAAGAGGTTTAATGTCTGTGAGGTAAAGCATACAGTTAATGGGAGTAGATTTCACTCCTCCTGTGATAAGTCTGAGTGCCTGGTTTTGTACTTTGACAAATGGGTTTAGTGTAGTTTTTGGTGCAGTGATTAGAGGTTCGCAGAGGTCATCCTCTCAGACTCAAAAGCAGCCATTTTGTCCATAAATAAAACTGACCACCCCTACACAGAACAAATCAATAATTGTCAAAAAATACTTGCAAATTTAAAAGAACGTGGTAAAACAGTTGTGTTACAATGGATCCCAGGACATTGTAATCTACATGGGAATGAACAGGCTGACACATTAGCTAAGAAGGGTGCCAACCTCAAAATAAACCCACGGAAACCTTTGTCATTTAGCTCAGTAAAACATTATATCAGGCAACTACAAAAAAAATAATCACCAACAAGAACTGGACATAAATATTTCGCAACAACGTAGGAAATTACTGAAGGATATACCTCCTGAACCCAGAAGACTAGCAGTTGCAAGCTTTCGTCTTAACACTGAACATGACATCCTGGGTAAACACCTCAATCGTCTTGGCATCCTTCCATCAGCATCCTGCATTTTGTGCCATCAACAGGAAGACATGGATAGACAACATCTTGCAAAATGCCCTGCTCTGAAATCCTCCACAGAAGTCGACCGCTATTGGGAAGCCAGAGCCCAAATGTTTTTAATTACTTAATCTGTAGTTTTGTTCACCACTTTCTTGTTTTTCCCTCAGTCTATGATAGTAAATATCATGTACTAGCCATTAGACAAATAAATAAATATTTATCTACTAGTAGTTGATGCATACCTAGCACTTTTATCTAACAAGGTGATGTTCACTCTATTCCTAGACATATCAAAGGCATATGACTCTGTTCAATTGGACCTACTTTTGGATCAACTACCTGCATACGATATTCCACCACCTGTTATCAAATGTATTTATAATCTTATGAGTAACAGATTGGTCTCCTTGGCACCTAAATATAACAACCACCATCAAAGCTATTCATCACTGGGAATTCCACAAGGGTCTTGAATCAGTCCCTTACTTTACACATTATATGTTGGAACTTTGAATTTACCAAACAATACTTCAATACGGGTCCTTCAATATGCAGATGATATTGTTTTATATATGTCATACAATTATAAACACATATCAGAAGGAACACGACTATTTGAAAACCAGTACAACCAGATTATTAACTATCTCCTTGCAAAAGAACTCAAGATCAATACTGCGAAAACGCTATTTCTATTATTCAAGAAAGGTTGCACACACCTCAAACGTAACAGTCGCATACAGAATGTTTATATTACATCTCAAAAGACAGCCAGATTTCACGGAGTGATTCTGGACTATCGTCTTTCGGATCGACAACATATGGATCATGTTATACATAAAGTGAAAAATATCCAACGATTATTCATATGTATTTCTAATAAATCGTGGGGCATTGAGCATAACATTTTATTCAAGCTAGTATACCCCTTAATAATGGCTAGATTGGAATATGGATCTCTACTGCAAAATGACGTTTATACATATTTTATTACCTGGAGGAAACAACTTTTTTACCATCTCTTCAAAAATATTTTCAACAACAATGGCAACCCGTCATATGTCCAGCTGGAACAAACTTTTCCGTTCTTTGACAAAAAATACCGAGAATTCCAATTGGCAACTAAATTCATTACCAGACTGCTTTCACACACATCTACCCCGCTCTTCCACAAACTCAAGCTTTTATCCAAAATAGCATAGGCTCAACCGGCAAATGGTTTCACTCAAAATATCCTGCTTTTAAAAATTTTTTCAGCTTACTTACTACAACCAAACATCTACAAAACCCCTATCTTTCCTTGCTACCTTATAGACCAGCAAGAAATTGACGAATCAATAGTTGACACATCTTTTACACCACAAACAACCCATTGTATCCCCCAAGAATGGGAGGAATATCTCAAAACTTTTTCTCCAGGTCCCGAAATCAAGCACATATACTTCACGGATGGATCTAAGAAACAGGAGCTTGTTGGAGCAGCCTATTACAATTCCAGTAACAATTACCTCAAGGGCATCCGACTGCACAATAACACATCACTCTTCAATGCTGAGATCCTGGCTATGTATACTGCTCTGAGGGACATTCAAAAATATGTTGTTGTTGTTGTTGTCTAGTGCCTTGCATTTGGCAATGAAGCTATTAGCAGTCGTGCTTTCCAATACTTTTGAACTGTAGTTTCTTCTGATCTTAATGCTTCACAGGTCTTCAAGTGGTCTTCATTCATTTCTGCTGGATCGTTACACAGGACACATATGGCATTCAAAAATATAAATATTCGCAATCAATCATATGCACGGACAGTAAATGCACTTTACAAGCTTTACTTAAACCTTACTCAGATACCAAATATATATATATATATATATATATATATATATATATATATATATATATATATATATCATCCTTTTAAAATCACTTATTAATAAAATGAGACAATCACAAATGTGTTTGCAGTTTCTTTGGATACCCGGTCACAAAGGCATTAGAAGCAATGAGAAAGTCGACCAACTAGCACAACTAGCCACATCATTCCCAAATGCCGCAACCAATTTTCTGCTTACTCCACAAGATTTGGGACACCATTTTTTATCTTATCCTATGGAAGGATGTCAAGAAGAGATCCATTATAAAGAGGAGGAGGATAAAATTCGAGTCATTAAGAACTTCACAACATCCTATTCAAAATTGCCTCGAAAAGCAATCGTCATGCACTACCGCCTGGTTATGGGAACTTTTGCAACTCCGCAATATCTTTTCAACATTAAAAGACGTGCTAACAATTTATGTGAATGTGGTGAGATTGGGACCTTGAACCATATTTTTTTCGGATGCACATTTTTCCAAGCCAGTAGTCAAAAATTATTATCAGAAATACATGACATACTACCTATTGAAGGCCCTTGGAGCGTACATGATCTACTTAACCTACATTCCCACTCCATAACTAAATGTTTATTTAGATTTATCACTAGAACTAGGATGAAATGGTAACCAGTCGAATTGCCATTATTGCATATACTACGTGACTAACAGAAATTTATATTAAAGTCTTCTTGACATAGCAGCTCAACTAGGTTGGCAACAGTGTCGGTAAACTGGATGTGAAGTGAAGTGATGCTCATAGGAACTACCAGTACTTACTAAGTTACGAATTTCACTTAGCACTCTTGTAGGGAAATGCAGAATATGAAATAACTTCATACTACAATAAAATATGAATTGTACATAAGTGTTCGCATAGGCTTCCGTGGCTGGTGTACATGGTGTGTGGATAAGCTTCAGGGCTTCTACTGTGTTGTAAGGAGAAGGAGAACCTACGACCTATCACCGCAAGTACTCCCCCCATCGAGACTACTATATATATACGAGCTCGCAGACTATTTCCTTATCCAACAACTGCTCTGAAGATGACCACAACACAGCGGTCGAAACGTCAGCCACGAACACCAAGACAACGCGGTAGAAGCCCTGAAGCTTATCCACACACCATGAATTGTAGTTCTTTGTTTACTTGTTTCCTTGTTTGTTTATTTGTTTATTTATTTTTAATTTTGCTCTTTAGCCCTTTTGTAACGTTAAGTAGGTACTCAATTAAAAGTGAGTTACCACAGTTTTTTTTTTTCCATAATGAAGGATGGATTCCTTAGCAAAATAATTTCGCGTGAATATCTTTATGAATTTGTCATAGTAAATGGAAATTTTGTGCTCACACTAAAATACGTTTAAAATGTGACAGCATCATGCATTATACAAGTTGGTATTTAAATAAAATTGAACTATCGCAATATGACCAAAAGATGTTAAAGCAAATATAAATAACAGCGAGGGGGAGAAAAAAAAATTGAACTTACAGTGTTTAATCCTTCTCGAGGCTTGTCCTTCCATAGAAACGGCAAAGTCTTGAATACAAATCATGTATTCTGATATATTATATCGTCAGTTCCAATAAATGAAACTTTTGAAATAAATAATATGTAAAAAAATGTATATAGGCCTACCAGTATTTAGATATGGTGGTATTTTCCTTGTACCCGGTACTCGTTACATAAGTCGTTTTTATGTTTACACAGTGGCTTCTTTCTAGAAAGAATTTTAATAGTTCGTTACTAGATGTGATTCTAGTCAGTTTGTAATATATTTTTGGTCCAGGGCAAATGTACATCTTTTATGATTATACAACAATGGCTGACTTAACAGCGTATGCAGCGAGTACCGGGTACTAGGAAATTTCCAATAAAACGTTACAACATTAGTTACTTACTTACTTGCTATTAATGGTTTGTTACTAGGTGTGATTCTAGTCAGTTTGTAATATATTTTTGGTCCAGGGCAAATGTACATCTTTTATGATTATACAACAATGGCTGACTTAACAGCGTATGCAGCGAGTACTGGGTACTAGGAAATTTCCAATAAAACGTTACGACATTAGTTACTTACTTACTTGCTTTTAATGGTTTGTTACTAGATGTGATTCTAGTCAGTTTGTAATATATTTTTGGTCCAGGGCAAATATACATCTTTTATGATTATACAACAATGGCTGACTTAACAGCTTATGCAGCGAGTACCGGGTACTAGGGAATTTCCAATAAAACGTTACATTACTTACTTACTCGCTTTCAAGGAACCCGGAGGTTCATTACCGCCCTCACATAAGCCCGCCATTGGTCACTATCCTGAGCAAGATTAATCCATTCTCTATCATCATATCCCACCTCCCTCAAATCCATTTTAATATTATCTTCCCATCTACGTCTCGGCCTCCCTAAAGGTCTTTTTCTCTCCAGCCTCCCAACTAACACTCTATATGCATTTCTGGATTCGTCCATACGTGCTACATGCCCTGCCCATCTCAAACGTCTGGATTTAATGTTCCTAATTGTCAGGTGAAGAATACAATGCGTGCAGTTCTGAGTTGTGTAACTTTCTCCATTCTCCTGTAACTTCATCCCTCTTAGCCCCAAATATTTTTCTAAGCACCTTATTCTCAAACACCCTTAACCTATGCTCCTCTCTCAAAGTGAGAGTCCAAGTTTCACAACCATACAGAACAACCGGTAATATAACTGTTTTATAAATTCTAACTTTCAGACTTTCTGACAGCAGACTAGATGATAAAAGCTTCTCAACGGAATAATAACAGGCATTTCCCATATTTATTCTGTGTTTAATTTCCTCCTGAGTATCATTTATATTTGTTACTGTTGCTCCAAGATATTTGAACTTCTCCATCTCTTCAAAAGATAAATTTCCAATTTTTATATTTCCATTTCGTACAATATTCTGGTCACGAGACATAATCATATACTTTGTCTTTTCGGGATTTGCTTCCAAACCTATCCTTTACTTGCTTCCAGTAAAATTTCCGTGTTTTCCCTAACCGTTTGTGGATTTTCTCGTAACATATTCACGTCATCTGCATAGACAAGCAGCTGATGTATTAACCCGTTCAATTCCAAACCCTCTCTGTTATCCTGGACTTTCTTAATGGCATACTCTAGAGCAGTGGTTCCCAAAGTGTGCTCCGCGGAGGGGCTCCGACCGTGGCAGTTATGAAAATGACAAAAATTTCTGCTTTCATCTAGTCTCTAGTGCGAAAAACGTAAACTACTTCCATCAAGCGAAAAGTACTTTCTCAGAAAGTAGTTTGATATCTTCTTGCTAGATAGAAGCAGCAATAATAGATCTACTAGAGTCATCAGCCATCAACCAGTACTCAATCAAAGGGGGATAATAACAGCCTTACTTTCGAAGAAGATAGTGCGAATTCATTGGGATTGAGTTCAGAATATGCTGCACATGATCCTGCTTCAGAGTTTACGGTGCCTAGTGTAGAGGTACCGAAAGGAAGCAAAAAACTAAAATATTGTGATTCATATTTGGATATGGGATTCACTGATGGACGTCCACAGAGTGTGAAATATAACAAAGTTTTGCCGAATAGTTCTATGTTACCTGCCAAGCTTAGACAGCATTTCGAAACTCATCCTGACTTCACAAATAAAACTGCAGATTGCTTCAAAAGAAAATGGGACGAACTCCATGCAGTTCAGATCTCGTGTAAAGACAAATAACTATAAAGCACTGGAAGCGTCGTACTTGGTTAGTCATGACCAGGGTCTTACTGGTAAACCTCGTACCCTTGCCGAAATTCTTATAAAACCACTCTTAGTGAAGGTAGTGGAGTGCATGGTGGACGAAAAACTACAAACTTGATCTCCAGTGTACCCTTATCAAATAACACTGTGCCTACTTGGATCCAGGATCTATCAAATGATGTTAAAAATGCCATAATTTCCCATGTCAGTCAAACGAAATTTTTGCTACAACTTGGTGACACCACGGACGTTGCCGGATTAGCTGTGCTAATGACGTTAGGCGGTACAAATTTTCAGGTTCTTTTCATGAAGATATTTTGTTTTGCAAGCCATTGCCATCCTCTACAAGTGGTACTGAATTTTTTTCCCTGATAGATGTCTTCATTGAAAACTCGACACCATGGTATTATTATGATGTACCGAAGTAGTACATCATAATAATATGATATGCGTAAGTAACCACTTATTGATTCAAGACGGCGCTGATCATGTCGGATCCCGGTCAATTAGCCACTCGTAATGAGTGCACCTCTGTACATAGTGCATTGGATATTGTGCCACTGTCACATATCTGTGACACACTACATGAGGGTAGGCACCAAAGGTAAAACTGAGAGACAGAACTTAAACTGAGGGGATTCGATCTGGTATCAGAACTGGAATCCGGTGTGGCTTAGTGGATAAAGTGTCAGCACGTAGAGCTGAAAACCCGGGTTCGAGTCCTTGTGCTGAAGAGAATTTTCTTCTGTTCTATCCTCCTTCATCGATACCATGAGACAATTGCACAGATGAAGCAAAGACCATAGTAAGTCCTGTTGCTGGCACTGTTACAAGGATCAAGAAAGTTTGAAAAAACTGTAAAAGTAGTCATTGTGTACTACACCGACACGCCCTCGCAACGAAAAAAAAAAACCAACATTATTAAAGCAAGTACTAGACAACGTCGCCTAAATTATCAACTTTGTTAAGTCACTACCTTTGCAGTGTAGGTTACTCAAAATCCTGTATGAAGATATGGGAAGTACACACAAGTCATTGTTATTAGTTATTTATTACACACAGAGGTGCGGTGGTTGTTGCTTGATGAGCGTTGTCTTCACTTTTGAATGATCAAAAGAGTTTGCTAGCAGATTATTTTAATGATTAGGAATGGTTGTGCAAATTATGTTACTTGGCACACATTTTTTTTTTAAATTAACGAATTCAGCAATCCATACAAGGGGAACAGAAGACTATATTCAATGCTAATGACAAAATTGCCGCATTGAAGAAAAAAATAACGTTCTACATGGAAAGAGTCTAGAATAGGATGACATGTTTCTCATTGACTTCAAATTTTATGGACGAAAATAACATAAAATGAATAACTCATTCATAGCAATAATAAAAGAACACCATGATAATTTGCTTCAAAATATGAATTCATACTTTCCAAGGGACACTCAGGAAACGATTCAAAACAAATATGAGTGGATTGTAGATCCATTTTCAGTGAAGTCAAAACCAGCAGCCCTCACTGCGGCAAGAATATGAGGTCCTTATAGACATGGTTTCGGACGGCCACTGTCAGGCATCATTTAAAGGCAAACCACTTCCCGAATTTTGGGCTGTTAGGGGAAGATCATTCCATATTAAGTTCAAAAGCTAAATTATTTGGATGCAGAAGACGATATGCGTCTTCAGCTGACTTCTGTGACACCAGACATTGACAAACTCTGTCACAAGAAACAGGCACATTCTTCACATTAATTCAGGTATAAATGTAACATTGTAACATTTTCTAAATATCTTAACTACCAGTACTACTTATAATTATCATTTTATAGATTTAAATAATATTGTCTCCAGTTCGTTTTTACTATTGTTTCCTTTATATATATATATACCTTATTATTCATACTTCCGCATATATATATATATATATATATATATATATATATATATATATATCATGTGTATTATGCTTCACAGAACATATACAGACAGAACTAAACGCCAAACATTTCTTGGGGCTCCACGAGAAAATTTTGCTTCAAAAAGGGCTCCGTAGCTCAAAAAGTTTGGGAACTGCTGCTCTAGAGCAAAGTTAAAAAGTAAAGGTGATAGTGCATCTCCTTGCTTTAGCCCACAGTGAATTACGACATTAGTATCTAAATAACTATTACATTATTTTTTGTGCAATATTAAAATGCTTCATAATATCGTATTGTCAGTGTTCTTCCATCCTGTAAATGCTATTTTCTTTTAATTTAAAACATTTAACAACCAGTTCTACATTGTGGACAAATTAAACAAGCAGTGATCTGACTGAATGACACGACATGTAAAAATGTGATAGCTTTCAATTGCATTATATTAATTTCTACTGAATCATTTCATTGCTATATAGCCTACTATATACCGTTTTATTTTACAATACGAGATTTTGTCAAATAAGGCTGCAGGTCGAGTTTGATAACCAGTCTAGTATTTTAATATGAAGTTACGACGTGTATCGTACAAAGTTTTATCCGCTTTGATACAAAAAATTTAATGTAAAATTGAATATTGTCTAAATGTAAAATTCTTATTGCCAGCTATATACATTTGCTTTGTAGGTGATCGATTCATATAGAGGGCCTTGTACGAGAAACATTTAAAGCTATATACATTTTCTTTGTAAGTGATTGATTCATATAGAGGGCCATGTACAAGAAACATTTGAAGAATGTTATTATTGTCGGTATTGTCACCATGACTATTTATAAATATAAGTGTCAATGGTATTGCATTAACAGCTGTACTGATTTATTAATTCCACCAAAATCGCGACAGAGGTATGAAGAGGAATATAAGAAGTTTGAAGAGTGGTGTAAAAAAAAAAGTAGAGAATATTTCTGAAAAGTTTATGCTGGAATATTTTTCAATGAAAAGTGAAAAGAAGAAATCAAGTTCTCTGTGGATTCATTATTCTATGCTGCGGTGTACGATATCACTGAAGAAAAACGTGGAAATCAGTAAGTAGACACAATAATTGTTAGCTTTTTAAAGCAAAAAGTGAATTGTGAAAATGTTACCATTAATGTGTATAACAAATAAAAAGCTTACAAGGACAAGGATCCTGCTGATCCAAAGTTGCACTCGGGCATGGGTTCGATTCCAGCTTGTGCTCATTACTGGTGGTTTTTTCCAAGGTTTTCCCTAACAAGGCGAATGCGAATGTCAGGTAATCTATGGCGAACTCTCGGCCTCATCTTGCCAAATACCATGATGATATTACCAATACAATCGATGCCAAATATCCTAGTAGTTAATACAGGGTCGTTAAATAATCAACTAAAAAAATTGCAGAGAGCAATCAGAGTAGTCTAATAAAGCATTAATGGTTGAAGTGTTGATAAAAATTTTTTAGTGGTGGTGGTAGCAGTATGTGTAAGAAAAGTAAATAGTTGGTGTACTATGGTTAATGTTTAAGAAAGTGCGAAGTTAATATAGTGGTAATAGTACCTCCCTCATGCCAATAACTCTGCTACAGAAAAGAATAATAAAATTATGCCTTAATAAACTCTTGATTACCCTTCAGAACTGCTGCATTCAGGATTTAAAGTATGTGACTTCCATCAAATTGATAACAATGTATTATTGAATTTCGTACATAAAAACCGAAATATATTTAATTTATATTCACATAAATATAAAATCAAAAGATCAGAAAACATACCGAGGGTGCCAAAAAAATGTACACACTCCTTAATAGCTAATAACTAACTCGCTTTTCAATATTTTTTCAAGTGTGACCGCTTAAAATAATGGCTGAAGTCAGATTAAACTTTGAGGAAAGAAAATTCATTCTAAAGTGCTACTGGAAGACTGAGAACATAAGTGAAGTGCAAAGACGGTTTAGAATGGAGTTTCAGCGAGATTCACCAACGCGACTCACAATTGCTCGTTTGCGAGATAAGTTTGAAGATGAAGGAACTGTTCAGAATGTCCATAAGAACAATTCCGGAAGACCACAAACATCCACCAGCCCCACAAGAGAAAGAGAAGTCATCGAAAGGTTTCAGCAATCTCCTAGAAAATCTGTTCGGCAAGCAGCTCTTGAGACAGAACTTTGAAAATGGAGTGTCCATCGCATTTTGAAGCATGCTCAATGGAAAAGTTTTATTCCTAGATTAGTCCACGCTCTCTGAAGATGATCATGACCGGAGAATTGAATTTTGTGGGTGGTAACTTACCAAGCAAAATGTGCGTAGGACAGTCAATTTCCATACAAGATTGTTTGGAGTAATGAGGCCACATTTAAATTGAATGGCTCAATTAATCGTCACAATTGCACCTACAGGGCATCTAACAATTCTCATGTGACAGTGGAACACCATGTGAACTTACCACAGCATGGTGTGGTTTGTCAGCATTTGGTTTAATTGGACCTTTCTTTTTTGGTGGTATCGTGACTGGTGCAATTTACCTCAACTTGCTAAAGGAATCCACCATGCCATGCATCGAAGAGACATTTAGGAATGAAGAATGGTACTTCCAGTAGGATGGAGCATTTCCTCACTACCATGCGACGTGAGGGCCTATCTTAATGGCCACCTGCAGAACAGATGGATAGGACGAAGAAGTAGTACCGACTACTCCCCTCGCTTACCAGATTAGACTCTGGTAGATTTTTTTCTGTAGGGACATGTCAAGCATAATGTTTATAGCACAAAACCAGCTACAATCGATGAGTTGAGAGCAGCCATTGAAAGAGAATGTGCCCAAATACCAATCGAAATGATTAGCAATGTTTTGGATTCCATCGGTCAGCGTTATCAGCTATGCGAGGACCATAATGACCAACAATTTGAACACTTTCAATAAATGACTGGTTTCTACATTGGTTTACATTATTTTTAACTTTGAAACTTTTGTGTATCATAATAATTCTTAACGTTTTAGTTATTGAAAGAGTGTACCGGTATACATATTTTTGGCACCCTCTGTAACTTATATTATGCTTGACAGAACCTAAATGTATCACAGCTGTAGCACATAATCATAGTAGCAACTTCGGTCCAAGGCTTTATAACATGATAACTTAATAGCTAAATTCCCAAATATACAATTTACTAATGCTCTTTATTTAAAAAAATTAATTAAAAATTGCTGTTTAGAGAGAAAATTTAAAGTTCAATTATTGTGATATGTGTTTTTTCTTCTTCTTTTTTCTTTTTTTCTTTTTTTACTTTTTACTCTGTTATTTAATAAAATATCTTAACATTATGTGGAATGCCCTCTGAGCACAAGTGTGTAACTTATTCTTTCTGGGAATGCTAGAATGTTTTTATATAAAAAAGCAATATGTATCTTTGTTCTACGAGGGCTATTCATAAAGTAGCCGTTTATTTTTTACAAACCTGTGAATGACGTTACAGAATTGGGTTACAATACGTTTGAAATTGTACACTCTAATTTATTTTTCCACACAGTTTCCAGTCACATTGAGACACTTGTCGTAGTGTTTGACGAGCTTTGAAATTCCGCAATTGTAGAACTCGTTCAACCTACAACACTGGTTTTCAACTCTTCGTCATCGTCAAAGCACTTCGAGCCAAGCCACGTATTCATGTGCATGAAGAGATGGTAATTGCTAGGCACCAAATCTGGGCTATAGGGAGGATGATCCAATACTTCCCAGTTGAACTCTTGCAGTTTGGTCGCAGTACGGCACGCTGTATGCGGCCAGGCGTTGTCATGCAGGAAAATCAGCCCAGAGCTCAACATGTCACGTTTGTTTTGAATGGCCCTTTTCAAGTTTGTTAGTTAACACTCAGCGTTAATTGTGGCATTCCTCTCCAAGAACTCCACTAGCAAAATTCCTTTTCTGTCCCAGAAGACAGTTGCCATGAGTTGCCTTGTGGAAAGTGTTTGACGACACTTTGTGGATTTTTTCGGGGAGTGAGTATGGCCCCACTTAATTGATTGAAGCTTTGTTTCTGCATTCACATACCGCACCCAAGTCTCATCTCCCTGTCACAATCTGATCGAGAAAAGCATCACCTTCTCTTTCGTAATGCTCAAGAAAGGACAGTGCTGCCCTCATCCGCTGAGCCTTTTGTTCCTCAGAAAGGAGTTTAGGCACCCATCTGGCAGAAAGTGTCAAGTAGCCCAAATCTTCGGTAATTACCTTGTACAGAAGAGTACGACTAATCTGTTGAAAATCCTCACTAAGCTCTGACATGGTAAACCTGCGGTTTGCTCTAACCTTTTTGTCAACCAAAAGAATAAGATCTGCATTCACGAGACTCAGTCGACCACTTCTCTCTTCATCATGGACACTGGTTCGCCCATTTTTGAACATACGGCACCATTGTCTTACACCACCTTCACTCATTACGTCTGGCCTATAATCTTCACAAAATTGGCGATGAATTTCACTGACTTTACAGTTTTTGGCCACAAGAAATCTTACTACCTACAGATAGTACCTCACACCTGGCGGGACTTGCGATTGCAGCAGCACACATTTTGTCAGCATGTGGCTGAGAGAGGAACAAAGACACGACCTTGACTCTACTGCTGCTTGACGCGTACACTCCACCGCAAGAGCGGCGCCACTGTCTCTGTTGTTACGCATGCTATATGAAAACGGAAGTTACTTTATGAATAGCCGTCGTAGCAGTAAAGTATTATTATTATATTGTTGTTTCAGTTACATCACTGCCACTTCTTATGAATGCCATAGTGTATTTTTGGTCTAGAGTAGGGTGACGAGATTTCCAAAATAAAAAAACGAGACATTTATTAAAGTTGACATGAATCAACATTTTATCTAAACATTCACTATTAGCCTACTTGTGTTTATATAATGTCAATGAGCAATAAGGTCCAGTTTTATTTATTTCAAAGTAATAAATACTACACTGTTTACAATAACTAGGCTATAATAATTGTTGTTTTCTAATGCCAGGCGTTTGACAATAAAGTCATTTGACCTCTTGCACTCCAATATTTTTCAAAGATATTATCATGGCCAGCCACTGAAGCACAGATTTTGAGGTGTTCCGAATCCATTTCTTGGTTTGAGTTGCACAATGCGCAGTTAGGGGACTGATATATTCCAATTCTATGCAGGTGTTTGGCCAAACAATCATGGCCTGTTGCCAATCTAAATGAAGCTACAGACGAGTTTCGTGGTAAATCGGGAATTAACTGTGGATTATGATGCAGAGAGTTCCATTTTTTCCCTTGAGATTGTCTTATCAAATTTTGTTTGTTGAAGTCTAAATATGTAGATTTAATAAATCTTTTCACAGAGTAATACGTATATTTAGTAACAGGTCTGTAAGTAGCAGTGCTGCCCTTCTTTGCTAATGCATCCGCAATCTCGTTTCCCAGGATTCCACAATGGGATGGTATCCATTGGAATACAATTCTTTTATTGAATGATATTAATTGAGAGAGTATTTTAGTTATTTCTGCTGTTTGAGATGAAGGTATGTGTTTAGAGACTATTGATAGAATAGCTGTTTTGGAGTCTGACAATATAACTGCATTCTTAAATTTATTGATGTGGCATAGAAGATTCCTGAGACTTTCACTTATTGCAGTGATTTCTCCATCAAAACTTGTTGTTCCATACCCAAGAGATCTATAAAGTGAGAAGAGTATGTAATAGAGTAGTATGGATACTTGGCTTAAGTCAATGTTGACAATTTTTTATGTGACAGCTAGTCTGAATTAAATAGGTTAACTTATCTGTTTAAAAATACTTCAGGTTAATTGGATCTTACAATCATATTCATGTCACTGTATTCTGAATTGTTTCGTAACAAAATTTTTTGCCTCATACTACCTTTTAACCAGTGGTGATATTCAAGAAATTTAACACCAATTCACTGATGTGTACCTATGTTAAACATATACAGTATATGTCCATGGTAATTGCAAATATTACTGAGAAATAATAAGTATTTTAACATTCTCCATGAAGATCAACTGTACAATCTGCATCATATTTCTTTGATGAGTGAATTTGCTGTAGAAGTGTTGGCCTTTCCTTCAAGAAACCATAAAAGTCCATGCAAGACACATTTTTGAAATTACATTTTGTCATTATGGTTTTAACTGGAAACTGATTCCTTTCGTCAGACCAAATTGAATTCAACAACGAAAACACTCTTTCTGATGATGCATTGGTACCAGGTATTCCTAACACAAAACTTACAATCTGAATTATGTTTGTAAAACTAAGTTAATTTATTTATCTTTCATAATAAAATAAAAGAAAAATAAATATCTTAATTATAATTTAGGGAAATGCGGTGCCATTTAAAAAAACGAGACATTTGGCGCACTGAGCATACTTTTCTCGGGGGCTGCAAAAGGGTATCTGTCGCATACAGGGGGGGAGAGACATTGAAGGCCTTAAGGAACCAACCTGGACAAATACCTAATGTCCCATCCCTACCTTCCCATGGTGCAGCTGTTAGTAAGCATAATTTTACAAGCTGAACTAAAGGGAGGGGCTACTCATCAATTAGCCTGGTCAGCTTGATGAGTTAATGACTGAATTTGGTATAATTTTCCTCTATTCAATACCTAATTCCCTCTTTACCCTTTCCTATCCAGTCCTCTGACTGAACTCTTACTTTCTTCGACCCAGACGGCTTTAGAGCATTCAAGGCCTAGGGGTTCATTTCCCTTTCCTTCCTCCTCTTTCTACTTTTCTGTTCCTAGTGCTGACCTGCTATGGCACTAAAATCGTCCGCCAGTGGCTTAAGGAGGGAAAGCTGGTGATCAACAAGATCTCCCAGCTAAGTCCAATGGACCCGTCGACCAACAGCAGGTGTGGTCCTCCAGACATTCTGGGGGTTGTGTGTGAATGAAGTAGCCACCAAAACGTTAAAATATGGTGTTCACTTAAATCGGCTACAACTTGCCATTTTCAAATATTGGAGTGCAAGAGGTCAAATGACTTTATTGTCAAACGCCGGGCATTAGAAAACAACAACATAATTTTCTCGGGACAGGGAACAAGAAGCTGAAAAAAAGGGACAATCCCATTAAAAATGGGGCGTCTGGTCACCCTAGTCTAGAGAAAATATTAATACTTTCTTACGAAAACGTTCTTATTTTTTACGAGTATTATTGTAAAAGCAGTGTATTTTCTCTGGACCAAAAATACAATATGGCATGCTAGAAAGTGGCGGTGATGTACTAAACATTTAATGTTAAACTAACTTGATGTAACAGTAGATGATATGAAGTACTCTGCATATATATTCTGTACCGGTACTAGCGTGATACATTGCGATTTTCCTTTATTTATAGCTGCTTATTATTACCTTATTTACTATTTTTTATAATAAAATTTTATAATAAAATTTTGTAGTTATTAGGAGAGAGAACCAGGAAATTAGAATATCACCACTGCATTTATACATATCTGTTTTCGTTATTCCTGGGGTTTTCTTTAGTTTTGCTTTCTCCCGTCAGAGAGATGGAAGAATGACGGTCATTTTCTTGTGGTATTCTTCAAAGTTTTGTTGGAATGCCTTATATTTTGCATTCTACAGAATTTATTTTATTATTCATTAAAGTGTGTTGTATTTTGTTCAATGCACTCTATGTTCACTGTTGATGAAGACTGAAATAAATGTTATATGCACAACCACACTTAATGCAGTTCGAGCATGCTAAACCCCTTTTGATGTCACGGCGAAAAACCGACAAGCTATGGAACACAGCAGTTCAAGTAAGACAGGATACACACCAGAGGCGGTTCCTCGGGGGAGGGAAGGGAGGAACATCCTCCTCACATTTTTCTTCTTTCGAAAGTAAATACCAAATAAAATATATGCCTTGAAATTCAAGGAAGATTCGATAATTTTTAAGTTCACAGCTATAAGAAAACCTCGGTTGATCGAGTTTTAAACGATGCGCGCTCATGTGCTGCTAGAAACTGTAAGAAGGTTGCGAGATTGTTTGTGTGAAGGAAAGCCAAGCCATTCCTCCTTTACTGCAATTAGCACACATAGACAACAGCGCACTAGTGGCCAGAGAAAGAAGCAGAATTTTAAAGCGAGTAAATGAACGGAGAGGGAGGAGATCCTCCTCTGAATCAGTCATGGGCGGGAAATAGAAACGGACTGGTCGTGCAGCAAGCTCGCTACCGCTGCCATCTAACGATCTTGCATTCAACCAGACTATAACACATCTAGGAGGAGGCACAATAAAATGGTTTTAACGCAACGCTATGAAAGACACCGTATAAACTTTTTTTCTAAAATTATAAATAAAAAATATTATTCATTGCACTTTATATAGGCTACTATTCATGGTTTGAAACTTTCAAGGATATTTGAAAGTTAAAGTCGTGTGTATATAAAACAGAGAGGAAGTTAGTTCTGCGTTGGTATCACAGATCTTTTTGGCCCCTGAAATTCACTTCTATTCATTGTTTATTAGACAGGGCAACAGCCAAGTTGTCAGTTTTGTACAAATATATTTGAAATTGAAAGTAGGTACTCCAAACTACAACATTTTTAACATAAAAAATTGGCCACCGGCAACTTTGAACAATAATGGTAGTATGACTTTACAAGAACTGATATTCTTCAAAAGCATGTGATACTGAACTTGTAAAATGTACATGTGGCAACACAGACCACGTGGGTGGGTGCAGTGTTCTCGCTTTCCTCAGATTATTTCCCATTCCCATTTCCGCAGTTCCGATTACGTGTTAGTAGCTATAGTCTCTTCCAACACGTGTGATGCTGTAGTGTGCTCGAAAAATGCTGCGAGGTGAATTTCCTTGTAATTGTTAATTTGTGCAATTATTCAACAATGAATGGAAGTGAAAACATTATATTTTATGGAAAATTTAGGAAACTCAGTTTACAAGAACAGATTATTGCTATACAGAAAGGAAGGCCAACCCCAACACTACCAGGTCTTACATGTATGCATGTTGGCTAATTTGTAGCATGTTTCATTCAAAGAGGTGTCAATTCGTCCTGTTACCTTCTTTGCCTCTTAAGAAATACGCAGGAGCCGCCACTGATACACACCAGTCGATACAGACACATGAAGTAGTATGCATGGAACATTAAGCATGCATCAAAGGAGAATAAACGAACGCCTTTAGGTGCTACTAGTCAGGCCAGATAATGCAAGACACAAGCAACATAATGCATGTGCCTTGCACCATAACCAAGATAAAACATGCTGATTCTTTGTGTTGTACTTCATGCAACCTGGCCACTATAGCCCAGAGTTCAGTTGTCAGTGTACACTTTCCGATCATGATGGACTACCAGAAATTTAATGTGATGGAGAGGTATCCAGTTATTATTCAAGGAAGAATCTCACAGATAAAATTTGGGCGGAGATAGCTGCAGACGTAAAACATAAACTGAAATAGGATTGTCCGGGAAAGTAGCTATTTAGTTCTCGTACATGTATTCATTCATTTATTTATTTGTTTTAAAATATAAATGTCCCACTTCATAATAAGTTTTATTAAGTCACTGAGAATTAATTGCCAAGGAAGAGCTATGCTAGACTTAAAAAAATAAGAAACTGACCTATCCCTCGTATAGACATTTTCATCTGTAGGTCAGTCATCATACGGTGTGTGGAAATCATTTCGAACTTCTGTGGCATCAAAGTCTGGAATATTTTCCACTGTAGGTTGGCACATTTTTCTTTCTCTTGTTTTCAAAAAGTTGTGCAGAATACGTGCACACTTGATAATGATACCAATTGACAGTTAAATGCTGTGACCAGGACTTTAAATTTAGAACATAACATCCCAAATGCACATTCTACATTCTTTCTAGCCCGGGATAGCATATAGTTAACAATTCGTCGCTCCTTTGTCAATATGATCTTGGGCAATGACCGCATCATATGCTTCAACAAGGGAAATGTCTCATCAGTGAAATAGAAGAAAGTTTAGTTTATCTTGTGTTCGTAATGGGCAGCACAGCACCAACTAGTGTTGCCAACTCTCCCGTATTTAGCCCCAATTTTTAACAGTCTCCCAACTTCCGTATTTTTCTTCTCTTCGATCCTTTTTCTCCCTTATTTTTGCATAATATAAAAATTTATTTGAAACATTTAATTTTTATATGGTTGAAGGTGATTTATATGATGGATTCTGTTGTTCCAGAGATGCACTGAAATGTGCAGCTAAGCTTATACAAAGAGTGTTTTCTTTTATGAAAAGTAAGTGAACATATATATATAGATACATTCATATATGAGGTGTCGCCATCCTCATTGAATAATCGAGACTACTATTTTTTGTTAGTAGTCAACATGTAGATACCTATTAATTTTGAGAAAAATTCATTCCAGCACCGGGAATCGAACCCAGGACCTCTCAACTCTGCGTGCTGAGCGCTCTTTCCAACTGAGCTATGCCGGGACACGATCCATGGTGCCAGCCGAACTCTCCTCATTATATCATCAATGACCTATTACCTGCATTTTAGACATATACCGGTAAGTCATATATGCAGGAGCACATATTTAAATGACTTTATGGCCAATTTCAACAAGCTTTTTTTAATACTGTTAACATTGATATATACTTATACTCACAAATGAAGTCTCGCAATCCTTAGATGTCCGAAAAAGGAGAGTGACACTTTAATCAAATCAGAACTGCAAATCACAGTCAACTTCAATTACTCATGTAGGAAATTTTTACAATTTGTTTGAAACTATTACGCTAGGTAAAATATCTCAAAATACTTTAATTTAAGCCTAACTGCCAAAATGTAGAATAAAATTGTTTTCAGTGCCGCTAACTGAATTTAATAATTTTTCAATTTTTTATGTCAAATATTGTAGACCACTTAGTCTCCCGTATTTTCTTCAAAAATAGTTGGCAACCCTAGCACCAACACTATTTCTACCCAAGTCTTCAACAGAAATCAGAGTGAAAAGTCCATGTGCTTGTGTAATACTCATACATGTTTTCCATCTATTAGGAATATTCACAGTTTGTCGTATCTTCAAATGATTCTTTGGACATTCTATAATATTCTGCGAATTTGTCTGGATGCTGTGCTAACTCTACCAATAAAAACACTACAAGTACCATGATTTTCAACGTTTTGAACCAATGAATCCGAAACCTATGCCTTTATCTTCGCATTCTTATTATTGACAATAGCAGAAGATCTTCATCATCTGATTACTCCATACTGAATGACTCATTACATCAAATAACATGGAGTTATGTGTCACGCTCCATGTGCCATGCATCATGTTTCTTGCATCATCCGGTGTGTAACGTGCAGGGGCGAATGTAGCTACTTGGCGCCTCTGGGGAGAGAAAAATATTTCTGCCCCTTATTTCGCCCCATAAGCGTCATTTGGATCAATAATTGATTCCTCATTATTATTACTGTTTCTAATATCAGAAATGTCTGACTCAGATAAACCACACAATGCACTATTTTCGGTACCTACTGTTCGCCACATTGTTACACCCTGATGTATCTGGACTCGAACTGGACCAAGCTGGCTATGTTTGTTTTTTAAATAACACATATTTTTGCACTTTTTCTCACAATTTCCTCTCTTTTTATTGCCTTGTCTTTCTCGAGTTTCCGGTATTGTTGTTTAGTCAACTGTTCGAAGACAGGTCTGGACTCCACAAGCGACACCATCAAGGCATCACTCATAAGGCAACTAGGCCAGGAGATAATGGGGTAGGGTGACCAGTTCCTTTCCCCCTCCATTGCATACAAAGCTAACTAGCTACATATTACACTAATGAGATTTTAGATGCAGTTCTTCCTCTGACACATATCGTCAAATGAGATGTACTGTCTGGTAATAGATATACATATCAGTCAGAACCTCAATCAGAGGTGTTTCCGGTATTGAGAACCACTGAGATTTTTCCGACTGTCACTCATTATAATGAAAATTAAAATATAAATCACCTAGGTACAAAACAACTGCACTCTTTACTGTTTCAAATTAAACTGAACTCCCAAGCGTCTGGCTGGCTGGCCATAATGACTGGCGGTATTTTCTTTGAAATTAAGTCTGAATGGGAATTACTGAGTGTTGATACTAGCAACTCTACTAGCGGTGTCTCTGATCAGTTCATCACAAAGCTTACAGTATATTGCGAGCAACGAGATTTGCCTTCCTAACATATCATAATATAATATCATAAGTTCTTTAATGTTATTATGTGAGACTCTCACAGTGAGAGGGCATAACATTGAAAAAAGTACTAATGATTGCATTGTGACACTAATATTGAAAAACTGTCATTTTTCCTTGGCAGACTGTTGATTAAATTTTAACTGATTGTTGCCAATGTTATTGATATCTTTTTCATTGTGACTTTAAGTTCATGTACTCTTTTAAAGAATTATGAATAAAATTTAAAAAATAAAAAAAAAAATTATCAGTACTAGCCACCCTAGGCAGCTGCCTAGTCTGCCTAGGCCTAAATACGCCCCTGGTAACGTGCCTAATCGATTTTATTGAAGCTACAGACTCGGGTTGTACACCCAAGTTACAAAGTACAGCCCACATAGGAACACAGCATGTTTACAGCATGAACTTCGATTGCAAGTCTGGTTGCAGTGTAATGTTTACCTTTCTGAATGTTGTATATTTTTATACGAATGTTGTACTTAGATTATATAGGTGATATATTGTTGCTGGTCCAGTCCCTAGGCACTTGACAATAAGTCAATCGCTGTCTTGTACCTCAATATTTTTGTACAATGTTATCTTGTTGTAGCAATGTTTTGCATCCCTTGATGTGTTCGATGTTCATTTCTTCATTTGCATCACACAATACCGTACCCCGGCTGATGTATGGGAAATTTCTATCCTATTCAGGTGACTTGTCAAATAATCGTGACATGACTTGTTATCAACCTGATTTATGTGGCCCTTGAGGGATTATCTCGGGGTTAACCATTCAAAATTTCCAGGTTTTATCATTTGCTCCATCCGAATTTTATTGTTTTGGGCAGATCTGAATTTACTTCTGATTAGTTGTTTTACAGAATAAAATGGAAGTCTGTTATTGGATTGTTGTAAAATTTCAGTTTCCTTTTTAGCCAAAAGTCTGCTGTTTCATTTTCCTTATGTCACAATGGGAAGGAATCAACTATTTTTTTTTCTGTAGTTTAGTTAGATAACGCATCTTTTTTTATAATCTTGTATTTCAGCCTTTTTTGTGGTCTGTTGCAAGATTATAGTCTGTATGGCTGCTCTTCAATCTGATAATTAGAATTTATTTAATCTATATAAGAGATTTTGCAAACATAATATGTAAATAGCCAGAAATGCATATATAGATTGACAAATCGAACTCAAACCCTGACCGAGTTACTACGTGAGCGCTGGCTGTCTTGGGGAGGAGCAAGTGAGAAAGCACGGGGGGAAGGGAGAGACACTATGCACTATGTACTTACAGGTCCACTCACAATTTGTCAAACCTGCTAACAAAAGCATTAAAAGGTTGACTAGTTGCCTGCAATTCTAGCATAATGGAACCTTCCTAGCCGACAGTCGAGGCAAAAATGAAGAATCCGTTATTGTGGTAATACTGGAGAGTGGTTCTTCTATTGGTCGCGATGCCACACACACCCTCTCAGATATTTACATGGTGATTGGTGACTGAATGACGAGGAGCGAGGGAGAGAGAAGAAAGAAAGAGAGAGATTCCAGAAGTTGGCGTATTTTACAGGGTTTCACTTGAAGTTGTCAAACTATAGAGTGTTAGTTGGTAGGCCAGAGGGAAAAAGACCTTTGGGGAGGCTTAGACATAGATGGGGGAATAATATAAAAATAAATTTGAGGGAGGTGGGATATGATGGTAGAGACTGGATTAATCTTGCTCAGGATAGAGATCGATGGCGTGCTTATGTGAGGGCGGCAATGAACCTCCAGGTTCTCTAAAAGCCATTTGTAAGTAATAGGCCTATGTAAATAGCAGTAACTTAAAAATTTGTTGTATATTCTCCTACATAATAGTAAAATGAAAATACAGGACATATTCATCCCAGTTTCTGCACCTCCTGAATATGATAAAAGTAGATCCATCTGTATAAATTTGTCAACACTCCATACGTGTGTATCTTGTCTCAATTGTTTCTATAGCCATAATCTTCAAACCTAGTTTATCTGTAGCCTACATATAATATTTGTTTGTAGTTTATAGACATTATTTCAATAGTTTCTTTAAAGCTGTAATGATATGTATTGAAAACTCACTTTACAACATTTTTTGGTGTGTAAAAATTGCATTAATATTACTGCCTGGATACAAACGAACGTATTTTTCATACTTGTTAATTGTTTTGGAACCCTACATAAGAAGTTGAATGTTTTAAGAGCAGTGGCAATTTCTGTTAAGGAGCACAGGAGCAGTGCACCACCTCTTCAAATAACACATGTTTTTAAAGTTATATCAATGGCAGCAATAGACTATGTGAGCGACATAATTCTTTATTATAATAGGCCTACTATGTAAAAATAACACTGCACGTGTACTGGTCTTGTTGATGCCTGGGACTTACGTTTACCGCTCGACACTTGCGGCACACTGTTCCATTGGAGCATGCGCAGTAGTACTGTTTCACTGGCAGGCTTTGGAGCATGGTAGGAAGGCAATACAGTGTGCGTAGGGGGGGTTAGGAGCACTTTCAGATGTGTTCTCAAGCTGTCTGCAGTAGCTGTTGGCCCATTCTATCATAAATATTGCAATGAATAGTGTGCAAAATCTTTTAAATATGTAATTTTCTGTAAGAACTTTACACGAAAAGATAAAAATAAAGAAGATGGGTAGACGTACACAGGAATTAAAATTATAAGTGACGAAGAACAGTAATAGAGAAGTGACAAGAAAATTCAACATTCGGACTTACGAAAAATACAATATGTGGCTGCAATATAAAAGATGCTGTATTTTGTTTTCCTTGCCTATTCTTCGGCGGCAAACATTCATTGACAAAAACAAGTAGGCTACGTGTTATGAATTTTATTTATTTTTCTGTTTGAATTTAGGACTGTGCGTAGTATCTAAATAATTTTGATTATCGTTCTGTAGGTATGATTGATTTGAAGCACATGAATGAAAGAAATAAAAACACTATTCTTCAACTGCACACTCAACAATGATGTTAAATTAGCAATTTTGGGTCAAACAAACATACAGACACAATTGGATTCAATGAGACTGTCGAACTTCACAATGATGAAGTTACCAAGAACAGATAAGTGCGTGTGGTTTTGTGGAGCTTCTGAGTTGGCTTTAAGAGAACACGAAGACGGAAACACTTTTTTAAATGCTAGTATTTTTCTTGGCCTTGTCAATTTTAGTTCTGAATTAGACTCTTACAGTGTTTAAAAGCACATCAAACACTATACAGCACAAAATCCTTGAAGCCATTTTGGATGTATGCCGTGATGAGATTTCAAAGAAATAAAGAATGCTGCTGACTTTTAGCAGTTAAGGCTGATGAGACGACACACGTATCGAATGTTTGTGAACGTGTGAACTGTGTTATAAAACGTAATATAGTGAAAACAATATTATTTATGGTGTGCTGCATAGAAATTGAACACTTTACTTTGCTATTACTGGACCTATATAGGAAACTGATTAACTGCAATTTCTTGACTAACAAAATTATGTAAATCTATACCTATATAACATATATAAATAGTTATGTCGTAGTTAGTGCCAATAATAATAATAATAGGGTGTAATAATAATAATAATAATAATAATAATAATAATAATAATAATAATAATAATAATAATATGATAAATATAATCATAATAAATATTTGTGCACCACACCCCACTGCTTAAGAGGAATGTGATGAAATAGAATGGTGAAGTGTTTGGCAGCGAAAATATATGTTTTTCTTGATTTGTTTTTTCCTCCCAATGTATAAAGACCATTATTTCGATATGTAGACAGTGTATATTTCATATGATATGCAAGTACCTTCGTTCCTTCACAGTTCATGACATTGTCACACAGAATATAATTATGATGTTTCTTTCAAATAATTCACAATTTAATGCACATTAATTTTATCTTCCATTGTTTTATATGAAACTTTTCATAGCCTATTTTAGGAAATCTATTGATTGAATTCCCAATATGCTCAGTCAGTTTAAGAGAGCAGTGTATTATGAAAATAGATGTTTGAAAGAATTTTAGTTTTGTCCTTTAAAGAGAAAATTTGGTACGAACAAATGTGACTTTTTTTCCTCAAAATACAAGGAGAAAATAGGGAATACAAAAACAAAGAAAATACAAGACGATCAAGGCGAAGACAGATGGACGGGCAGGCGGGCGGGCAGGCAGGCAGGCAGGCAGGCAGGCGGGCAGGCAGGCAGGCAGGCAGGCAGGCAGGCAGGCAGGCAGGCAGGCAGGCAGGCAGGCAGGCAGATAGATTAATTTTTTCCATAATAATCTTACAATTACTTTATAGCATAGAATACAGCCTAACATATCCAATTCTTACGTTTAACATATAAAAATGCAAATAATATGAAATATATACAGAATTAATACTGGTACCTTAATAACAATAACATATTATACAATGCAATATGTTTACCATTTAATAGTATTAAAAATATTTACACAGTACTGTGAAATGTCAAGAATTCATCTACAGAATAACAAGTGTGAGATATTAAGTATTTTTTTTAGTTTTACCTTAAATAATGCAGAGTTTTGGTTATGATTCTTAATGTCTTCAGGAAGACCATTGAAAATTTTTATTGCCATGTAACGCACTCCTCTTTGATAGCATGATAAATTTGATGATGGTGTATGAAAATCATTCTTTCTGCAGGTATTAGTGCTATGTATGGCTGAATTAGTTAGAAAATTTTCTTTATTACATAAGAGGAAATTTATTAAAGAGTATACAGTATGTACTGATTTGTTAAGATCGGAAGCTCTCATTTAAAAAGAAATGGTCTACATGATTCTCTAGTCTTTGCTCCAACTAATTGCTAAGGAGACAAGGAGAACAAGTGTGGGTTATTTATAATAATAATAATAATAATAATAATAATAATAATAATAGTTATTATTATTATTATTATTATTATTATTATTATTATTATTACTACCTAACTTATTTATTTATTTATTCTGGTAAAGTTAAGGCCATCAGGCCTTCTCTTCCACTCCACCAAGACAGTGACAGTTAATTCCAGAGTTAGTCCACCATTGTGGCTGAGAGGTTAGCGAGTCTAACTCTAAATCCAGCAGGCACGGGTTCGATTCCTGGTTGGGACGAGTTGCCTGGGTGAGGTTTTTTCGGGGTTTTTCCCTCACTCCTATGGATGAATATCAGGTAACTTTATCAGGCAATTGGAACCCCACTCAACTTCGCCACTTCCTTTCCTCCCCTATCATCCTTTCATTCATCATCCCGCTACTTCTTCTGGTTTTCAGATCGCTCTACAGGCAGCCCTCCGAAGCTCCTGGCTCTCTCGACCGGCCTCTGTGGATTGTATTCAAGTGATGATGGATAGCTTCTGCAATGGAACCCGGGGCAAACCTTCTCTGTGGAGGACTTCCGCCTCGGACCGTTAAGGGAGCCTTGGAGGGGTTGCCGGAGCAGGAGTGGTACATGGACTCTGTTGGCTGTAGGGACCAGGTGTTAAGGGGGTCAAGTGGTTAGGTCGGTGCGCATACAGGATCGGTGGGCACGCAACTCATCCCATATAGGGGGTGTACAATAGACCTCAGGTCGTAGTGCGTGGGATGTTCCCTCCCTTCTAACAAGAATAAAAAATTCCAGAGTTATCACTCTAAGGTACCTCCTGAGGAGAAAGACGTAGTTCTGCGTGGACAGTGGATACAAAAGAGAACAAGAGGGCATACACTCATTCATTTACAGGGTCTGCTGGGGCCTTCGCTATAAGTTCTTTATCGGCCTGGATAGCAGAATCGTGACGTCATACAAACGGGGCATGCTCTGCATGCCATTTCTCTTGGGTATATTTAATAGCGGTGCTTGGCGTTATTTACTCTAGCTACTAGTAAATTATATTATTATTATTGTTATCCAAATATTGAAACCCTATTTTACCTTTGGTATATTAGGGTTGTAGTTTGTTACATGTGAAATACATTATGTAGTGATAATACACAATTTTAAAGAATTAATAGTAGGTGTGAATCATAGTTACAATATAAATACACTAATTAAGAGACAGTAAACAATACTAAATACGTTATGCAATAATTACTTTCAGTTAAAACAAAATGAAATACAATTAGAAATTATAATCGAAGGTGTAGAGAAATTGCAAGATTATTACATTAATTTGTGATTTTATACATAATTTTAAGCAATATTAATGAGATAATGCACAGAATTGGCGTAGTTACAAATAAAACACCTATTATATAGTTGGTTTGCGATAGTAAAAAAAAAATAAAAACAAAATTACTTATGGTTACAAACTATATACCTGTCATCAAATACTCAACAATAGTAAAAACTATAATACAAACATAGTTATTGTTGTTATTACTATTATTATGTCCCAAAGATAGACACCTTGTTTTACATAGTGCATTAGGATTTTATAACATCATTAATTTATACACAATTAACAGCTACAGTCTTGCGTGGATGTGGTGTATAAACTCTGTGAATTGTTTGTAACAACATTTTTTTCTAAGAAAATGGTAAAGGGGTGTGGAGTAATTTAAATTGCAGTCCGAGATATGATATCTTAAAAAGTGTCTTTTCCTTTCGAACACTGGACAGTGAAAAATCAAATGTTCAACAGTCTGATTCTCTTTGCATATGCACAGAGATTCTTCTGCACTTTTGATCCTAAATCTTTCAAAGTAGGAACCGAATTTTCCATGGTCGGTCATAAATTGGGTGTAAAAGAAGTCGGTTGAGAACTGACTGCAACATAGTCTGTCTTGTACATTGGGAAAGAATAATTTCTTGGTCACAGAGCCTTTAACACTAGAGTTCCAGTATGTATTCCACTTGAGTGTAGTTGTGTGCTTGATCTTCTGCTTAATGTACGAAATAGGACAGGTGGAATATTTATATTCTGAGTTGGTTGAGGCTGCTTGCTTCGCTAATGTATCCGCTCTTTCATTTCCTTCAGTACCTGTGTGGCCGCGCACCCACATTAAGCAAATACGACCTTCAAATTTAAGTATTAGGGATCTAATTTCGACGGCTATGGAATGCAAGTTGTATTTATCGTCAATGGTTTGTAAGGCAGATTGAGAGTCGCTGTGAATACATGAGTCAATCCCGTTGGTAATGCTCCATTTCACTGCTTGCAAGATGGCAAAGAGTTCTGCTTGGAACACGGAGCACATGGGCGCCAGGCGGAACGTGGCAGAGTGGACTTCAGTAGTGTTGTAGTAGGTAACAAAAGCACAGCTCACCAAGGTGACGTCGTTCTCCTTTTGCAACCGAGAGCCGTCAGTATAGATGTTGTATTCATGTCGATCTGTACATGTATTTGATGCACGGTGAAAATCTTTCGGATGACCAGTTAATTGAAAATGTGATCTTTTTTCCACCTCAAGATATGATTCTTGTTCTATAAATATCCCATTTCTTTTCACGTTAGAGATTTCAGCTTTAGCCATGGCTGTTAAAAACAATGGTGGTATACCCGCGATCACTAGGGCTGCGTCTGTCGATGTGGTTCTGTAAGCCTTCGTGATTTGTAGAATGAATCCACGCTGGATTTGTATTAATTTATTTTGAACCCACTTTTTGTGAAGTATATTTTGAAATGCCGAGACACAGTATAATATCAATGGTTCGAAAGCGCCATGATATATTGTTCGCAATATATCAGGACTAAGACCCCAGGTTGGTCTGGTGGCCCTATGCAAAGCAGATTGAAACTGGTGTGATTTAGCGACTAGTGAATCAATATGTGCCTTAAAAGACATACGTTTGTCGAGAGTGACGCCTACATACAAGAGTGTCTCTACTATGTCGATATCCTTCATGTCCATCTGTATGTGTGGTAGGTCATAATTTCTTTTCCTTGTAATCAGCAAGGCTTTTGTCTTAAGAGGGTTGAACTGCAGTTTGTTTTCTTTTCCCTACTTGGATATGGAAGTCAGCGTTTCATTGGCTTTGTTTTCAATACAGTTTATATTGTCAGCTGTTATTAGGACGAGAGCGTCATCAGCATATGCTATTAATTGACAATCATTTGGCAGATCCATCTGTAGCAGGTCGTCATATAAGATATTCCAAAGCCCTGGATTACAGCAGAACCCTGGGGACATCCTTTATTAACGTCTTTCATTAGAGTAGTAGTTCCTATCGTGAGTTGTACTTTGCGATTGCTAAAGTAATTTTTGACTAGGTTATATAGGTTTCTAGGACAACCTTTTTTCTTCAGTTGAGGCATAATTTTAGGCCACCAAGCGTTGTCAAATGCCCCCGAAATGTCCAGTGATATGAGTAATCCGAACTGCCGACGTCTTAGAGTTTGATTTGCCCAGTTCACAATTAATAAGACAGTAATCAGCATACTGTTCTCCAACCAGGAGATCAACCGTGAAAGGAATGTGCTTACTATTGCGTCATCTATTGGAGCGAAGTAGATAGATAATATTACCGTTATAACGTCAGTTTAAAAACCATGCGCTCTTCTGCGTATGTTATTTCCTGTATGGAGAGATTAAAAGACCAGGAGATTAACAAAGATCTAATTTTGTAACTGGGGTAGTATCAATATGTGTGTGTATCAATGTTATTGTTTGTGCTGTGAGAGCTAGCCAATACAGATTCGAGTACCCACGTGTGTGACCTTTTGACATCATATGACATCAACATTCATTCACAGCATTACCCCTCTTCGGCTCAGTCCCCAAAGACTTTCTCGTGGTTAGAGTACAGTAATTATTATTTTATCTACCACCACCACCACCACCAACCACCACCACCACCACCACCACTATCGCAACATGCTTCTTTTCCTATTATGGATATATGTATCTTCAGAAGTCTTACATTTCGTACCAACATAACTTATGAGACATTACAAACATTTCACCTAGTTTGCAATGTTCCAGCGGGATAGAAATTCGGCCATTTTCATACCTCAGGGAAGTGTGTAGGGGTAAGAAAATGGAGTGTTATCACAGTTTAGGTTAGTTTAGACTTTTATTACCGGTATGTCTTACGTACTTATCTGTGACAGATTAGGTTACGGTAGTTTAGGGTTTGGGCGCGCTTCCGTACAGGGGCAGTGGCATTTCTCTAAGATTAGAGCCCAGTTTAGGTGTGTGTGTATTAATCGAAAAAAAAAATGTCTTGTAAATATGCTCCTATTCTCAATATTTTCTAGCACCTAATTTTAGATTAATACACGCACACCTAAACTGGGCTCTAAACCTTAAAGAAATGCCACTGCCCCTGTATGGAAGCGCGCTCTAGGGTTTTGTTATGCCTTGTATAGGCAAATCTGTGTTAGGTTAGGTTAGTTTAGAATTTTAGTGACAGGTTAGGTTACGTTAGAATAGACTTTTATTAACTTATGCTTTGCATATACGAAACTGTGACAGGTTAGGTTAGGATAGTTTAGGCTTTTGTTATGCCTTGTATAGGCGAATTTGTGACAAGTTAGGTTAGGTTAGGTTAGTTTAGGCTTTTATTATGCTTTGCATATACGAAACTGTAACAGGTTAGGTTAGGATAGTTTAGGCTTTTGTTATGCCTTGTATAGGCGAATCTGTGACAAGTTAGGTTAGGTTAGATTAGTTTAGGATTTTGGTGACAGGTTACGTTAGGTTAGTTTAGGCTTTTATTATCGTCAAGATGAAGGTGAAAGCGATTGAGTGTGGCGCTCTTGAACAGGTAGTGATATTTCGTTTTCTATGTTGGCAGTCCAAGTCAGTCGATGCCTATTCCAAATTCGGCGGAAGTCATTCAAAGCTCGTTTCTTACTACTGTCAGTACAGAAAAACGACAGTTAAGAAAGCAGAAAACTGACAGGAATGCACAGTTCTCTAAAGAAGTAGAAGCAGTAAAGTTATTCATCAGATGTCATTTAAATACACACTGTTACCGGTACCCATTTTTTTAATGAAAGTCTGCAATTTTCTTCTTGTTCCTGAAGCACCGACAATATTATCTTATTTCATTTTAGAATATTATCCAATATAGTTGTGGCTCTAGAAACTAGCATACTTGTGGAATGTCCGCAATCACACACTTTCACATTGTTCACGTATTAATGTTTTTAAGAGATGCCTTTGATTTGTTGCACGACGAAGACAAAGTCGAAGACAATTTAAGAAGTTGGTATCTATGAGTCTATGGCGCCAATAAAACAGCTGAACGACGTTATTTGAGAAAATAATTCATGCAGTAGAGGGTTAATGAAGTCGCTCTCATGTTTGTCCGAAATTAAACACTGGAAAACTTTATATGCAAGTACAGTCACATTTGTTACAAATTGTATGCGTCACATGAGTCCTCCTCTGTCTATTATTCTTAAATAATTCTTCTTCTTCTTCTTCTTCTTCTTCTTCTTCTTCTTTCTCTTTCATGGCCTCGGTCACCAAAAAATGTCCATGTAGCCAGCTCAAATTATTTATACTATAGTCTCTGACTTATCATGATATCCTCTGTGAAGTACAATATCTTCTTTGGTTTCATAAAAAATCAATATTCCTCATACTTTAATTTTGCTACGTCTAATAAACTTGATTAATATACTTATAATGTCCATATTTGCCGACGCTAGTAATGTTTTAAGATTAGTCGGTAAAGGTATCTTCTTTTGGTGTAATTCCTCATACATTTTTTCCCTGTGTCCATTATTTAATTCACACTCAAAGAAAAGATATTGATTATTTGGCCTCCTATTTCCACATTGACAATAAGGATTTTAAGTTAATTTAAAAAGAAATAATTTTTCCGGATTTAGTGTATGATTTACCCTCAATCTATTAATTAAAACTATTTCGTTTCTTTTCAGCTTGTATTTACTGAACCATGGAACGTGTAGCCATCTGTTTTCGAGAGTATATAAATCTGTAGGTGATTGTAAATTTTGATTTAACCACCAGGTTTGATTTGCAGTTTGGAGATTTAGCTTCAGTTATGGTGTGTAGGTATTATACGGAAGCAGTATATTTAGCAGTTTTCCTGAGAGCACTGCTCTTTTAGCCAGGTGATCTACATACTCATTATCTCTTATGTTTGAGTGTCCGGGAATCCATGCAAGTGTGATGTCCAAAAATTGCTGGCGGGCTCTCCATAAAAGGAATCTAATATTATTAAGGTACCAGTTATCTTTGTTCGATTTTAATGTATATAGATCCAATGTTAAGGACAATGAGTCTGTAAAGATAATTAGTTTGTTGTTCGGTCTACGATTATTTCCACTAATGTAATATAAAATAGCCTGTCTAATAGCCATTACTTCTGCTAAGAAAATAGAAGTCTCACTTGGGAGCTTATATATCTCGTAATAATTTTGGCTGGGAATCCAGAACGCAGCACCAGCTCCTGAATGTTGTTTGGATCCGTCTGTATAAATGTGATCGTAATCAATGAATGCAGACAATTTCTCCTGGAATAGAGAGTTATATAATGCTGAGTTATTCTGTGTTATTGGATGTTCTATATTAAGAAAATTTAAATGAATAGGAATCTTATAGAATGATGCCAAATACGGAATGGTATAACTGGGATGTGTTTTGTTTTTTAAAATATTAGGCACAAATATTTCAACCTGCTGATAACTCTTAACCAATGGAGTATTAAGGAAAAGTTTGCGACTATTTCGAGCCAATCGGCCCAGTAATTTTAGTTTTGGAAGTAGAATATGAGAAATTATTGCCGTTCTCTTAATTATAAACTTATCTGTTAGGAATTGAAAACGGTGTAAAATTGGGGATATTGCAGCCGTATGCAAGACCGATTTAATCGGCGTTGTTTTCATTAAGCCTGAAGCTATTCTAAGAGCTGTATTTTGAAGTGTATCCAATTCGGATATATTACGTTTACTAGTACTAGTGAAAGCGAAGCATGCATATTCCATAATTGGTCTAATATATGTCTTGTATATTAATAGCAATAACCCGGGATCAGCTCCCCACCATGTATTGGTTAAGCATTTAATTATATTTAATCTAGGAAGGATTTGGGATTTTATATGTTGAATATGCGTAGTGAATGAAAGCTTCGAATCTACTATTAAGCCCAAGATTTTAACCGACGTTTTGTAAGGAATGACCTCGTTATCTACTTGATATCTTTCTTCGGTGATGTTTCTCGTCCAATTAAATCTGATGTGGGAGCTTTTTGTAGGATTTATGGAAAGTCCAGAAGTTTAAGACCATTTTTCCATATCTCTTATTGCTGTTCCAATTGCGAAAGCTAACCTCTGCGAAGACTTATCTGATTTATAAATTAAGATATCATCGGCGTACATGACAGTTCGTATGTGTGTTGTGAGAATTTTTTCAAGAGGTTGTAAGGCTAAAGTAAAAAGTAAAGGACTCAAGACAGATCCCTGGGGTATTCCAGTATTCACCTCCCTCGGTTCTGTATCCTCTAAATGGGATTTAATTGTTACAAGTCTATTCGAAAGGAGTTTCCCTATTATGCAGATTATCGGAGACGGTATTCCAATCTTTTCCATTTGCTGAAATAAATACCAAGTACATATATTATCATAAGCCGCTTTTAAATATAGGCAAATTAAGTCCGTAATCTCCCCTCTATTTCTGGCTAGTGTAATATCAGTTAAAAGAATTGCAAGGCAATCATATGTAGAAGAATTTTTTTGAAAACCAAACTGTAACCTAGGCATTTGATGATTTCTATGAAGCCAATTTAAAAGTCTATTCTTTAAAATATGTTCAAATAATTTCCGAGTGCATGGTAAGAGGGAAATGGGACGATAATGTTCTGGCACCTCAGGCGTTTTATTAGCCTTTGATATTGGTTTTATATGTATATATATATATACTTCCATGCATCCGGTACCTCTTGTGTGCGAAGAATATAATTGAAATGTTGAATTAAGAGGCGAAATGCTTCGTCTGGAAAATGTTTAATCATATCATATGTTATCTCATCCTTTCCTGGACTTGTACTCCTAACTGTTTCAAGCACAATCTCTATTTCTCCTTTTTCAATAGGGTGTAATAATATGTGGTCACTGAAACTCAGATCACTCTGAAAGGTATATGGAGAAACACTTACTGTAAGGGGACATATGTGCTGCTTGATTTCTTCTATTGTTTTCCAGTTGAGTGGTGTTGAGTCTGTGAAGGTCCTGTTATTTTTCAACGTCTTTATTATTTGCCATACTTCCTTTGACCGTGTATCTTTCCTTAATGTATTGCAATATTGTTTCCACGAATTCCTTTTTTTCTTACGTATAAGTTTTTTCGTTATTGCAGATTGTTTATTAAGTAACATGTAATTTTCTGGCGTCATATTTTTAATATATTGAGATGTTAACTCCTTCCTGAGCTTTATGTTGTTTTTTATATCCTCATCCCACCAAAGAGGAGGGCGGAATCTACTGTTTAGAATTCTTATTTTAGGGTGTTCAGTATCTAGATAATTTGTAATTGTCGCATTGATCTCACATATGCCTTCCGAAACCGGTATGTTCTCCTTTTTATTTAACATATCTTGAAGGGAAGTAGAAAAATGTATCCAATCAATATGAGCAATTCCTTTTCTCTTCCGAATCGTATCCTGTACATTCCTACTAAAACAAGACACTCCCACTTCTGTGACAATAGGAAAATGGTCACTGCCCATTGAATCTTTTATAATGCTCCAGTTTGTATACAACGCCAAAGGAGGTTGCATAATAGTTAAATCGACTATAGACTGTTCTCCATAAGGTGCTATTAAACGCGTACTATCATTTTGATTTAAAACAACAAGATTTAAAAGGTCAAGTGCCTCATAAATTTGTTGCCCTCTTTGATCTGTGTGGCTACTGTGCCAACAGGGATGGTGGGAATTAAAATCACCAACTATAATTAGTTGTTCGTTTTGTGGTATTTGCGAAAAAACTGCGTGCCAACTAGTAGTAGATGAGATAACATTAGGAGGTTGGTAAATATTAATTATGTTTACATTTTTCACTCTAATCCCAATAACTTCTACCTCTGGTGGTATATTTGTGAGATGTAATAAGGAATATGGTATACCCTTTCTAACGAGGATTGCTACTCCTCCTCTACCGTCCGTCCTATTCTTTGTATTTAAAATAAAATTTCGAAATTTTGGTAGAAAGGATTGATTTATCCATGTCTCTCATAGGGCTGCAATATCAATCTCTTGTAAAGATAACAAATTTTGTAGCTCTGTTATTTTATGTTTGAGACTACGACAGTTCCACTGCAGAATTTTTAAATTTAGATCTGCCATCGGAGAGTTTGGAAGGGCTAACCGAAAATATGTATAAATAACCCAGTAAGAAGTATATATAAATATGTATATAAATCTATGAAACGGTGAAAGGTTATGTCTGTTTAAATTTTATATCAATAGCTTCTGAAGAGGAACACTCTTCATTGTACTAAATTAAGGAGGATCTTTTGTTTATAGTCTTGGACTAGTTTCTCGCTCAATTCTGTGTTCGTGGGATCCATTCTCTGTACGTCTTTTATTAGACGATTTAATATTGAATCTATAAATGTCATTGATAGAGCATTTGTTGTATTTGGGTGAACTGGAGCAGTTGCGTCTTCTTGAAGGGTGTGTTGACTATTGTGAACCGTATGTATTTTAGATGGACTATCTAATAGTAAGGTCTGTCTCTGAGATCTAGTGGGAATACCGAGCCTGCCCGGTTGGGATTTGTAGAAATGGTGAAAAGGATTTTCTTTGGAGTTTCTTTGGCCTGGAACTGTGGGTAAATCTATCCGTGTTCGCTTACGCGGAGTACTCTGTGTTAGAGGGGTCGGAAAGTGTTGGGTGGATTGTGTCTGGCTAGGAAGGACTGATGGCAATTGTGGGAAATCTTTTTCCGTTACTGCTGAATACGACCTTTCTTGCTTTGAATCAATCTCTCTTGCTTCATGAAAGGATATATTAAGTTCTGTCATCTTCTTTTTAATATTGAGTTGGGATTTCATCATCACACACTTTTCACTATTCGCTAAGTGATCCAAGGAACAATTACAACATCGCAATTTTGAACTTGAACAATTAGTCAAGGTATGATTTTCTCCACACTTCACACATCTGGATTGTCCTCTGCACTGTTTTTCGTGATGTCCATACCTCTGGCAATTTTTGCATTGTAGAACAGGAAATCTATATTTCTCTATCTCGTATCTAACAAAGTATAACGTAATATACCAAGGTAATTTTTGTGCTTCAAAAGTAATCTTCACTGTTTGAGTTGGAATATATTTCACCTCTTCCCCTACATACATCTTTCTATAAAAACGTTCTATTTTGTATACCTTTTCCGAACTATTTATGTCCTTTTGTATCTCTTCAATAGAAATTGAAGTGTCGACTCCTCATATTACACCGATGGAAGTAACTCTATGTTTAGGAATAAAGGCCACCAATTTCTCTGTTCCTAGTACTTTGTCTTCTAGAAAATTATTAGCTGCCTGTGCTGTTGTGAAGTTGATCTGCAGTCTATTTCTGCCTAGTCTTTTAATTTCTTGAATATCTTTGTGTTCTCTTTTAAATAATAATCGTCCTATTTTCAGTGGGTGTAAATTGCCTATATTATTGTCTTGAGATTGGACATATACTGCATATGGTCCTCTTGAATTTTGTGCATAATATACTACCGGTAACTTTTGCGATTGTGTATTAAATGTAGAAGTGGAATTTAGTTCCTCGGTCTCCATTTTTTGTGTTGTTTCTTTCTCTAATGTATGGTTATGTAATGAGTTTAGGTCCCCATCCCTAACAGATGGGGGTGTACCCCGTTGTATTTCGTTAATATTCAAAAAACTTCAGTGAGTGTATGTAATATTATATATTGAGAGAAGAAAAATAAAAAAGAAAGGAACGAATTACAAATTAACACAACTAAATTTATAGAAATGTCTTCAAATAACACTGTTCACACACAATAAGCACTATAAGATGTATCCACTCTGAAAGCACTTACGGAACTCCAAATAATTATTCAATTCTACTGTATCACTGGAATAATCCAATGTCGAGGCAATTGTAAAGTTTAGCGGTCCCTGCTTAGGTCGTTCTTGCACGCATGCAAGTACAACGGGATTCAAAAGCACTGCCATAATAAAAGAAGTCTGACGGTTTTATGCATGCAATTGACGGCGTAGTTTACGAAGGTGACACTAGAGCAGGGGCGTATTTTGCGGGCTACCGGGGCTACTGGCGGTAAGCCCAAGGAAATTACAAAAGAAAAAGTTTGTAATATAACATAATGTAATAATTTTGTATTATTAGTTTTACCATAGTAATTAAAATTAAAGTAATTGTTAGATATATTTTGTGTAATAATAGGGTCAGCGGTAGCCCAAACCCTTTAACCAGTATACACCACTGCACTAGAGTGGCATAAAAAGCGCAATTATATTAATTTGTCTATGATTATATTTACATAATGAACGTCAGTCACTTTAACCTCTCCTTTTAATGCCAGTCGACGGTTCGAACCCCGAAATGAAATTATTCTTTATTGTAGGTATATAGAAAGCGCAATTATATTAATTGTCTATGAATATATTTACACAATGAACGTCTGTCACTTTAACCTCTCTTTTATTATAGGTACATAAAAAGCGCAATTATATTAATTGTTTATGAATATATTTACACAATGAACGTCTGTCACTTTAACCTCTCTTTTAAATGTCAGTCGACGGTTTAACCTCTGTTTTAAATGTCAGTCGATGGTTCGAACCCCGAAATTAAATTATTCTTTATTATAGGTACATAAAAAGCGCAATTATATTAATTGTTTATGAATATATTTACACAATGAACGTCTGTCACTTTAACCTCTCTTTTAAATGTCAGTCGACAGTCGACGGTTTAACCTCTCTTTTAAATGTCAGTCGACGGTTCGAACCCCGAAATTAAATTATTATTTATTACAGATATAATACAATTGCTCGAAAAATCTAAATAAAGTGTATACAGAATGAACTTCTCCCTTTAAATCTCAGTTTACAGTTTGAACTAAGTGACGGCTATATTTTCCGAGTTCGAGCCTCGAAAATTAATTAGAAGTCCAGTAGAGAGGAGCTATGGGGTGTAGAAAAGAAGATTTCCTGTTTTAGCTACTGGAATCAGACTAAAATTGGACAGAATTCAAAGTGTAATTGTGGCAACAGCTATTTTACACAATATATGATTTGTTGGTGAACCAGTGAAGGAAGAGATTAAATTAACATAAAATAAGTTTCATTCACTGCAGTAAATGTAACATTGTTTATTATTCATGTTAAACTTGCATATTTTCAAAAGTACCTATATTATAACTTTTCTTCACTGGAAATTAAGCATTACCAGCACCTTATCCATCAGTACGTTCCTGACTAAAATTTGTTTGTGAATCAGTGAAACAAAGGGATGAAATTAACATAAAGTAAGTTTCATTCACTGTAGTACATGTAACATTGTTTATTATGCATGTTAAACTTGGATATTTTCAAAAGTATTATAACTTTACTTTACTGAAAATTAAGCAGTACCAGTAACTTGTACCATAAATTATTAAACCTAAAATTGTTATTTTTTTTTTAATCTGACATAGACTATTACCTTGTGTGGTGTAACTTTAGATGCAACACAACCGCAATTATATAGAATCTAATGATGACATGACTTAACTATAACTGTGTTGTATAAAATATTACTACTGATACACAAATATTTTAACACATTATAGTGTAATCACAATGTATGTAAAAATCCCACTTTATTTTAATTACGCAGTGATGTTACAAGTTGAAATATATCTGCATTTGTATCAAAATTATATTAATGTCGGATTTCAATGAAAGAAAGTAACTAATTACTTGAAATATGCAGTGTGTTTATTTAAAACATATAAGAAATTAGCTGGAGGGAATATACTGTATATTTCATATTATGTTCATGTCTATTAAAATAATTAAAAATGAAACTAACAATTGATTTATGAACATTTTGATGTCATGTTATAATTAGGCCTAGCCTACTGTTTTTTTCTTATGTATTATTACTATATTATAAATAAGCCATATATAGATTATGTGATAGGTGATAACATGCAATAAATTTGGTTTTTCAATTGGAATTAAGTTAAACTACCTACTGATTAACTTGTTATTCAATTATTTAAGAAGCTACATAAATTTAAATAGCTTCTGTTTTAAGTAGCATGATAACCTCATGTGATATGTTGAATATGGTATTATTAATACAGTGAATGATATAAACCGAATGGCATTATGAAAATATCAAAATGACATCATAACATATTACGACCACTACAAACCAAACCACTACAAAACTGAAGTTACCTAATGTGATTTAATATGTTAGATTAAATTTTTTAATTTAAATAAAAAAGAACATATAGACTTGAACAAAATAAACACCATAACTACTTCAAAATCTTGTGATTTCAGTTAGCTGTTTGTTTTAAGGTCCAATTCCCTATTCCTAACATCAAGTTCAAGAATTCTTCTTTTCATCTCAAGATCAAACTCATTTTTTTATATGAAGTTCTGTGAATTTCATCTTCACTCTATGTTCTTCTTTCATATTTATGTTACCGGTACTTTAAATTCATGCTCCATCCTTTGGAACTGAATTTGATCCTCTGTTGCTTGTTTTTGTAACTGAAGAACTTGTTTTTCTTGCCACAATGCCATAAGTTTCTTTCCTGTCAATGAACTATCTACTGGTGGTCTTTTCTAGGAGTGGAGTGGAAGTAGGTTTCCTCAGGTCCCTAATACTGAATTGACTGCTACATGGAATGGCTTCTACTTCATTAATTTGTATATTATCCTGAGATACTATTGGTATATATCTTCAATTACCTGATCAGTAGGATTTGATCGTCACCTGCGACAAATGCTTGGGATTCAGAAGCTACAGACTTGTACAGATTCACAGATGAAAAGGGAATTACATTGGAATTTTGAATTGATTGGATCTGAGGAGGAAATTGTGCTTTTCCAATGTTTGCAGATGGATGCTCCACAGATGCGAGTAGTGATGACTGGCCAGTACAATCTGAGTCACATACAGATGGTAGCCCCTCAAGTTGTATTGTGCCAATAATCTCTTTTATTTTAATATAAGTTATATAATGAACAGTTTAGGTAAAGTGCTGAAAAGCTTGAAGAATTGTTAAATATAATGGGACCTGCCATAACAAGACAAACAAACAAACAAATAGAAGTCATGCATTATGAGCAAAGCTTCAAATACAAGTTGCTCTACAAATTAGAATGTTGATTATTTTCCAATGCCATCAGGTCTTTCTGTCCTAGACCAGCAACACTTGCAGAATTTTTTCTTAATAATCTAATACCAATTCATCAACTGCAGTAATTTTTGCTGGCTTCCCTCCTCCACTGCCAGTTCTTCTGACACTGTCAACTTTAGCCTACAAATTAAATATAAAGCTACACTAGTTTATGAACAGATCAAATGTAAAGCTGAAAAAAAATAGCGAATTTTTCATCAAATCATATTAAGTGGCATTCATGTCGGCAGTAGACCCACTGGCTACATAATATGTTCATATTATGATACTAACTGTGAACTTGAATTTGTACTTGACAAAGTTGCTTTCTTAAAGTATGCATAATCTTTGTTCTGAGGTATCAGTTCCATAGCCTCACACATTACAAACATTTTTGTCTATTGGTTTACTTTACCATTTTTGTTAATATGCTTTAAAAAGCACCGAATAAATTATCCTTCGATTCATTAATCATATTCACTATAGTTGATTTACTTTAAATTGATGGCATTTCAGCACATTTACCTTCTTTAACTGTAGGTAGAAAATTCAGCACAGTACCTTCTGTGATATTAGTTTACGTCCTCTGGTAGATAGTAGATAAATATAATTCAATACAACCCAGTATAGTAAGAAAAAAATAAATAATACAATTAAAATGTTTATTTAGTGTAAAGTGTGCATAAGTTCCATTTATTTGTTGCATAATATGTTGCAGGTATAATTATAAAACTGTGTTAATTTTAATTCAGCATGTTAACATAACCTGTTTGCATCAACATTTTAAGTTGAGAACGAAAGCTATTTTGAGAACACAATTACCATCCTTACTTGTAGGTAGAAAATTCACCACAGTCTCTCCTATGAAATGTAGCCTACATAGGTTAGGCCTACCGTAAATTACTTACCCTACATAGTTGATAAATACAATTCAATACAACTCAGTATCATAATAAATAAGTTAATTAAAATACAAATTGAAAGTGCGGGGTATCATACGTGACATTATGCTTAATTATAATCAGGGGCGTAGTTTGCGGGCTACCAGGGCTACCGGCGGTAGCCCAAGGAAATTACAAAAGAAAAAGTTTATAATATAACATAATGTAATAATTTTGTAATATTAGTTTTACCATAGTAATTAAAATTAAAGTAATTGTTAGATATATTTTGTGTAATAATAGGGTCAGCGGTAGCCCAAACCCTTTAACCAGTATACGCCACTGATTATAATGTATAATTGCGGATATAGAAATAACTTATAAGGTAAATACAGTAAACATAACCTATAATTCCTATATGGTATCATAACGTAGTAATGGAATGACAGGGCATTGGAGAACATCAAAATTAGACAAATGGTCTTAATTTGAACTGAGTACATTAAGCATTTCTGATATTTTCTGGAAATGCTTTATCATTGTCTATAACTAGTAGTCTATATGTGAAGATTTCTCAACACAACTGCTTTCTTTCGCTGTAAAAAAAAAATTATTCAGCAATATATTTATACATATATTAATACAGTGGTCTGTAATTTGAATAATTGTGCTATCACATTCACATTTGACATGACAACATAACCTTGTAAATCTGGTTGCTTTGAGGTTGCCTTATTGCAATACAGCTGTCATTTAGTCAAGTGTCTGAAGACCAATAAAGCATCGCTCATAAAGCAACTAAGCCAAGAAATAATGGGGGTAGGGTGGCCAGTTCCTGTTCCCTTCCATTGCATATGTCACTGACTACTAGCGCTGAGGTAGTTCTTGTGATTTCGGAAGTGAAAACCATTCAAATTATTTTTTTTTGGAAATGCATTTGATCCTATAAACAAGGCATAATAAAAGTCTAAATTAACCCAACTAATTCGTGTATGCAAGGAGTATGTGCGCTAGTTTAGTCCTAGTAACATATTTAACTAATCAGACTTCAGATTGAAGTACTGTATGAAACGAATAACTGCAATTGCGTTTACAAGTCGTCATACGTAACATTACGCTTAATTATAATTGCATAATTGCGAATGTAAAAATAAAGTAAGTAGTGATAGAGTAAACATAACCTATAATTTTAAAACACCAAAATATGCGTGCGATGCAACTGAAAATTATTGATTCATGCATAAATTAATGTGCAAGAATTTCGTAATGAGGCACGCTTCATTTCATTTAATTACAATATTAGGTATTGTAACAGTAATGAAATCTATATGGTAAAATTTTTAGTAATATACATCTTGTTTTTAGTTCTAATTGTGTATATTATCAAATATGTATTATTTTCAATGCGAATGCGACTCTGCTGTACCCAAAAATAATAATATGTCGGGGATCGAGCAAATATTGACCTCACTGGGTTCAAACTGCAGACATATTCCGCGAATGTTGTGTATATTATCAAATATGTATTATTTCCAATGCCAATGCGACTCTGCTGTACCCAAAAATAATAATTTCATGTCGGGGATCGAGCAAATATTGCCCTCACTGCGTTCAAACTGCAGACATATTCCGCGAATGTTGTGTATATTATCAAATATGTATTATTTCCAATGCGAATGCGACTCTGCTGTACCCAAAAATAATAATTTCATGTGGGGATCGAGCAAATATTGCCCTCACTGGGTTCAAACTGCAGACATATTCCGCGAATGTTGTGTATATTATGAAATATGTATTATTTCCAATGCGAATGTGACTCTGCTGTACCCAAAAATAATAATTTCATCAAATATATATTATTTTCAATGCGAATGCGACTCTGCTGTACTCAAAAATAATAATTTCATGTCGGGGATGGAGAAAATATTGCCCTCACTGGGTTCAAACTGCAGACATACCTGCAATGTAGTCAAGGCCCTACATTAGTGGCTGTGCAAACCATACGGGACAGGTCAAATAGAACGTTGCGCTCGACGCCATTACTGTGGCAGCTCAAGCTGGCAGGCTATTAAGTTTCTAGCTACAAATATCACAAATATAAGTATCCGGACCCTTAATAATACATCAAAATATGATAAACTGTGAAATTATTATTTATCCTTACTATAATAAAATAAGTACACAATACGATTTATAAAACCAATATAACTGGATCACATTCCGTCAATAAAGTTTCATACGAAGGCCTGCCTACTGTACTTGAAGAAATAAAGTACCTACATTATATGCTCTATACTTATATTATTTTTTTTTCAAAACTAACAATCCTCTTGATATTTATGTATTAAATACTATACAAGTGTTATTGTGACGAACAAAGTGACAATAAAAACGGACAGGAATGAAGAAAATGTAGACCTACTACTTATCCTAAAAAAAGTAAACAGACTTTATTATGTTGAGTGCTATTAATCAATCCACTAAATCTTACTTCAAAATGCATTAAATTGGAATCTCAATAATAATAATAATAATAATAATAATAATAATAATAATAATAATAATAATTTAGGGCTATAATATTAAATAATAATAATAATAATAATAATAATCATTATTATTATTATTATTATTATTATTATTATTATTATTATTATTATTATTATTATTATTATTATTATTATGGGGTATTGTAGCTCTCTTTATTAAATCAAGCGTCAGATCTGAAGAAATTTGCTGTTTACAATGTCATGCAAATTTTCGTTAATCAGGTTTTTTTCCTTCAGTTTTTTAGTCAAGCTTCTTAAGTTTGATATTATTATAGTTGCATTTCTGTCAAATCCTCTGATTGAGGTTCTGGCTGATATGTAGGCCTACATCTATTATCAGGCAGTACATCTCACTTGACGATATGTGTCAGAGGAAGAACTATTGTTTGTATGCATCTGAAGTCTACTAGTGTAATATGTAGCTAGTCGGCGATGTATGCAATGAAGGGGAAAATGAACTGGCCACCCTACCCCATTATGTCCTGACCTAGCTGCCTTATAAGTGGAGCCGTCTTGATATCACGACCTGTCTTCGGACAGTTTACTAAACAACAATCTGTCACATTTTCTTTCACAAACCAGATTTCCGGAAGCAATCTTCTGTGGAATGTTCAGAATACAATTTATGTTGTGATAATTTGTTCGAATAAAATTATCTCTTCTAATGGCAGATAAACAATCGCAACTGTAATTCTGGCTTTTTTTTTAGGGGGAAAGCTAGAAATAACACATTTTATAATAATGTTTGTATCTTAAAAAATAGCAGCAATATGTTTGCCGAAATAGTTTTAGTGTAAGCTAACAGAATAATTCAATATACATAAAAGTGCTATTTATTGTCTGCATTAATTGCACCTTAAACTATTAGATACATTTAAGTATCGTTATTTACGCAAGAAAAGTGATGCAGTAGCCTTTCCTGAAGCGATTTGTGCAGTCATAAGCCTTACAAAAATGCTTCATTATGATTGCACCTTAATCATAAGCCTTACAAAAATGCTTCATTATGATTGCACCTTAGACTATTAGATGCATTTAAATATCGTTATTTACGCAAGAAAAGTGATGTTGTAGCCTTTCCTGAAGCGATTTGTCATAAGCCTTACAAAAATGCATCATTATGATTGCACCTTAAACTATTAGATGCATTTAAATATCGTTATTTGCGCAAGAAAAGTGATGCTGTAGCCTTTCCTGAAGCGATTTGTGCAGTCATAAGCCTTACAAAAATGCATCATTATGATAGATTCATCAAATGCACACTGGATATACTCGCAGTCACTATCACAACTACCTGTTATTTAGTGGCGTATACTGGTTAAAGGGTTTGGGCTACCGCTGACCCTATTATTACACAAAATATATCTAACAATTACTTTAATTTTAATTACTATGGTAAAACTAATAATACAAAATTATTACATTATGTTATATTATAAACTTTTTCTTTTGTAATTTCCTTGGGCTACCGCCGGTAGCCCCGGTAGCCCGCAAAATACGCCCCTGTACAGGCTGTTAAATGCCACACTTGCCACAATGATGTCGATGCGCGAAGGGTTTCAATTTTGTACAGCACAGCAGCGCTCCGCTCACTGTGCGTCTAGGTAGGTAACTATAACGTCATTGAATGTAGTAGGCCTATATCAGCGCCATCATATTATTTTCCTCAAACTCAACATCCTCACAAACAAAAATAACATCTTCACAACCACATTCCACAACAGCATCTAAATCTCCCCTGTAGTTACAATCATCTCCACTCCCAATTTAAGGGAATTTTAAAAGTAGACGTTAGTTGTCCATTACATAATTTCTCTAGCACAGCGTTTCTCAAACTCTTTTGAAGTGAGGACCACCTTTTTAAGTTACTTGTGATTGGGTACAGAAATATAATTAGAAAAGTATTGTAATTTGAATTTTTGGATCTGATTCGCCCGGATTTTAAAATAGGCAGAGTCTAAAATTTCTTATATCGTCATCTGGAAAAACAGAAATAAAAAGAATTAATGCAGAAACATGCCCGATTTCCAACAAGTAAATATGCAATTTGGCACGTTCTATTATCGGTATACGACGTACAGTACGTGACCATTTCAGTGTGCAGACTAGGTATCGGCAAAACTATTAAGAAAGTCATAAATACATGAAAAGATTCGGTACTTTGGTCCTCTGTTATGAATTCAGGTGGTCCCTGGCTGGGTTACAGACGTGGGATGTGCAGGGAAAAGATGTCCAGAAACACCACGTTCATAGTGTTTTAAATCCCTCTTTTGTTGCTGAGAGTAGAGTGGGAATTCGGTAGATGAGTAGGGTAATACAGTTCATAAAATGTCAGTACTGGGAGAAAAAGTGAAAGGCGATTGCCATGGTTCATTTCCAAGCCCTGAGATTTTCAGCTATAGTGTGATACGCAATTCGTTTGAATTTTATTTTTTCTGTCTTTTTTGAAAGACCAAAAGGGCAGACCTCGAGGACCACAGGTGGTCCTCGGACCATAGTATTAGAAACGCTGGCATGTTCCAGTTGATTCTATTGTTGTCTGAAATGAGAGGGATAACTTGAAATCCGCACTGATTCAGGATGTTTAGAATTGATACTGCAAATTCGTAAAGCTTTTCTGAAGTCAAATTCTTTACGGGAAAAAGACTTTATGGTATATCTTTATTGTTTGACAGAGTGACGTAATCATAAATGCTTGCACTGTGGTAGCAGGTTCAATTTATCTGCGAAATCCTGTATTTTGCCACCCTTGTAAGAAATTGCAGGTTTAACATAAATTTCATCCAATAATAAGTTAACAACTTTCTCGTGATCTTCTAGGGTGCTATTCATAGACATTTCGCAGCACGCGCTACGAGCGTACTAAGCTAGCCCCGGCTATCGACTGGTTACTTGTACAGAATTCAAATCATATCCTATCGCTAACACTGGTTTATGAATACCAAAAACGCTGATAATCCACAGGAAACCCGCGCTAAAAATGTCTATGAATACGGCCCCTATTGTCTAAGCTTTTTCAGAAAGATATTTTAATCAATAGGAATTTGAGCTTTCTGGACTGAAGGAGTGGGATAGCTGTCTTAGATAGTTAGGATAAGGGATGGTGAACACGTTGGAACTCCATAATTGTCTATAGGATGGCAGATTTGAAAAATAATTCAAGGATGCCCATACTAAAGTATCAGTTGAGTATTTCGGCGCTTTTGTTGTTAACAGTGACACTTGCTCCCATAGGCGGAGAGAGAACCGTTTTCTTGGGGGAGGGGGCAAAGCAAAACCACAGAATCTCCATATAACAGGGTTAGGGGGACATCATTTACCTCCTCAACCCATTACAGCTTGACCGTGGTACAGTATATCGAAATATGATCATTTAATAAAAGTACCCATTTTCGGGGGCATGTAGCCTTATGTGAGGGCGGCAATGAACCTCCGGGTTCCTTAAAAGCCAGTAAGTAAGTAAGTAAGTAAGTATGTAGCCTATCTTACAGAGTTATATCCAAATCCGCGATGTTTCGGACCGAGTTGTAGGGGAAAGTTGCCGAAATTGGACCGTTGCCTAAATTGGACCACAGTTGTATTTCCATACATAGAAGTATTTCAAACATTTCATTTGGCACCACTGCTTGCTAACTCTGCCTAAGGTACTCATCTTGAAGTTCAGTGAGCTTCTGCCATCTTAGCGAAAAGGATTGCCGTTAATATGTTTTGGTGTTTTCTCTTACAATTTTTACGCTACGGATCTTAAGCTTCTGTATACAGTGGGAGTAAGTAATAATTATTTCTATACTATACATTCCAAGTATTTTTCATTACTACTATCTGCGTGTATTAAAACTAGGTTTTAATTTCATGTGTTTGTTTAGTGTAGTCTGTTTGTATAAGTGAACAAATTGCCTAGGTTGGACCTCTGCGCGTTGCCTGGATTGGACTAGTCCAATTTAGGAAACTGTTAGTTTTTTTTCAACATGAATATAAAGCATTAGCTTATGGTCAACGTTAAGAAAAAGTAATGTATTGGGGGATTCTGTGTCTTTATGTTTCCAAGATGTCAAAAAGTGGAACCTACCGGAGATGAAATGATACTTTGAAGATGGAGGTAGCAGCATACAGGAATGGTGACTATGGACTCAACGAGTGTGCTCCGTATATGGAATGCCATAGGCAAAGAGACATACTGATTGTAAAAACGCTTTCCAGAGAAGTCCTTCGGAAGGCAAGCAACCTTCAATTGAGATATGGAAAAATTTATTGCCGACCACATTCTCTTATTTGAAGAAAGGTTTTATGGGTTAACAATCAAAGATGTGCATAAGCTTGCTTTTGATGTCGCAGAAAAATATGATGCTCCCTACACCTTCAACAAGGAAAAAAAATGGCGGAAAGAAGAGGTTCTGTGCTTCTATGAAGGGAAACTCAAAACATTCTCTCCGTCACCCAGAAGAGACATCAATGGTCAGAGCTAAGGGGTTCAATAGGGAGAGTGTTAACCAGTTTTCCGATCTGCTGGAAAAAACTGTCGATGAGAATGGTATCACAGCAAACACTGTGTTCAACGTTGACGAATCTGGGTTTACAACGGTGCAAAAGAGGCAACAGAAAGTTATAGCCCAGAAAGAGAAACACCAAGTCGGAGCCGTAAGTGGTGAAAGAGGTGTAAACATCACAGTAATCTTGTTGTCAATGCGGCGGGGTTCTTTATACTGCCACTTGTAACTTTCAAACGCAAGAGGAAATCATGTCAGATTTTTATTTTTTTATGTCTACGTTTTCTTATTCACAGGCGTTTCGTAGCCAAAATAGGGTATGTAACCGAGACAAGCAACTAATATAAAACTATTTCAGTGCAAAGAGAAATATTCTGAGTGTAACAATCAGCTTGAATGCAATAGTGTTTCTGTAATTAATTTATTTTATTTTCCTTTAATTTTTCATCATAGTTCAGGGAATTGTGTAACTTATTTCACCAAATGTTACTATCTGATACATTTTAACGTAAAATTTATAATAAATACCCTTCTTGTTCTTATTTGTTTACTATTACCAATGTATTTTGCGAGGTCCAAATTGGGACACTATGAGTCGAAATTAGGCAACCGGTTTCCCAATTTGGACCATTTCCATGATTTTGGTTTTACCTTTTTATATTTATTAGGAATTGTGTAATTTAAAATATAACACTATAGGATGGAAGTGCATAGTATGTAGAATGTACTAAAACATATTTTGATTTAATCTAATCATTTTTAAAGACATGGGATTAAAAAACAAAAAACTGGTCCAATATAGGCAACCTTCCCCTATAGGGCTTGAACTGTAGGTCTACTACATATTATAAGAGGGAAAAATTAAAACAATCTTCCTCTTTTTGTCTGTCGTATAAAAATATATGCATACATCAATAAAATTACGTAACAGTGCTAACAAACTTTTTTATATGAAGCTTACTTTGCTGAAGATATCATAACAAATGTAAACTCTAATTTTGCTATTTTATTTAATCTTGTCTTTAAATTTACACATTATATCGGAATCACTTTTCTTTTTTCTCCAATGTTGTGCAGTATGTTATTCATATTTCTCCAAGTGGCGGCCTGAACACCTGCAGACTTCTAAAGGCTAATTCACACGGGGATAGTTTACAGGATTCAAGTGCTTGGAGCAAGTCGACTTTCCTTTAACTTTCCCCGTGTGATATGGTCGAGATAGTCAAGTTGTGACTTGGCGGTCAAGCAGAATTTGAGTGGACGACCCGTCAACTTTTGTGTCCACTTTCCCGTCACGTGACCAACTTGACTCCATCACTTTCCACGTGTGAATCCGAACTTGTAAGAACTTGGCAAGTAGAAAGTTTGTAAATTTAGGCCTATTGTCGAAGTAAATTAATATTAATAATGAGCGCCCCTAAGTGGAATTTCAACGATATCATAAAGTTTTTGGAAATGTGTGAGAAGTATGAACTTCTACGGAATATACGTGACAAAGAATACCTCAATAAAAACAAGCGGGAATTATTATTCCAGAAACTAGCCAGTAAACTCATGGAACAAGGTTTCGAAAACACAGACGTAGAAGTGGTTATAAAAAGTTAAAAACTCTTAAAACAGGACTCATTCTGAGATGTTTCCTGTATTCTGCAGGATCTTCTTCAGCTAATTCTTTCAACAAGGTATTAGATGCACCGTGCATATTTCTTCTACGAATCCATTTCTTAACCTATGTTCTCTTTGCCTTTTTTTTTCAAGAATATTTTGTAATTCATACAATAAAAAGGCTCCAATTAGCTGCACACATGCTTTAATATGTGCTGGTGGCATCTTCAGTTTCACCAAACTAAAAATGCCAGTTCACTATTGATTTTTATTTACTATAACAGAATACAAGATTTCAAACACCACTACGAATACAACATTCAGCGCGCGCTTTTTTTCAAGCATGGTTTCAAGTTGAATATTTTCGTGTGATCACAAATATAGCATGAAGTTTAGAGACTTCAACCACTTGACTCCTGTAAACTATCCCCGTGTGACTCGGGTTTAACACATGAGTACAGGCTGTTACAAAATAAACATTACAATGCTTTCATTCCTCAAATGAATGGGAATATTGCGAAACCCCACATGTCCACGTTTTTACTAAATTGAGTTACATGCCATTTTGTATTCTCCACACCAGGACGCATCATTCTGAAGAGAGACACTATATCTTCCATCATACCACATACCAGAATTGAGTTCAACTTATTTCCAATATGAAAAGAAACCACACATGTTCAGGAATTTTGGGGTTTCTCAATATTTTAGATTCTTAGATTGGCAGCACATGCATAGTTTGGTAACATTGTATATTAAATACATTTTCCTTAGCACAGGGGAGATTTGAACGAGCCCCTACCACGCGGTAGCGAAGAAGTGAGAAATATGTTCCCAAATTGAAGCAGTGGAAAGCCGCCATTTGTTGGCAGAAAACGCGCGGGATTTGGAAACAGCTATTTGAATACGTGTTGTATTGCGTTTCCGAACGCTAAATGTTTTTGTTTACAGGAGCAATATTTCCTTTACGAGATACCTTTAATAACGTGTTTCTGCTCTAAGCAGAGTTGCGAGGGAAATCGGGATATCAGAAACTAACTTAAGATATTAGACTTATCAACACTTTATCTTAAGATTTATATTTGCTTTCTGCAAATTAGTGTTCGCGTGTTTTTAATGTAATATTCGCCTCCTTGAGAAACACCAAAATACGAATGACACACAGTTACAGTGAATACTACAGGCTAATCGTTTTTCTTTTATTGGCCACGAATATGTTTTAACCATTCCCTACTAAATTAATTTTGCAACTTTTCTTTTTCGGAACCGGTACTGCAACAGTAATCTGATGATGAATCCATATTTAAACATAGTTCACTGAATTATAAATGCAGCAATTGTACGTGTTTGTTATTAGTGTAAAATACGATATCAAAACGCTATTTTTTATGTCACTCAACGCACCTAAAATACACAATGTTTATTAATCGCGAGAGCAGCAACTAGGTATCGAAACGGATTAATCAACAATGCAGTAGAACTAGGGGAACTATTAACTTGCGAGTAGAGTTGCCTTGTGGCAATCAGATGTGTTATCTTATAGACTTGCTAAATTTCCGCAGGTTACTTCTATGTGTACAATGTTACCATTTGAGTCAATATATAAATAAAAATATTGGATAATAGGAAATGCAGACTAATTTGTTTAAATTACGTGGTAGGCTATTATCTCTCAAATCGAGATTTTTTATCAATCCCCAATTCGCTTTATCGGGATTCAACCAGAAAAGTGGGAAAATCCCGCCTAAATTGGGATACCCGGCAACTCTGGCTGCCAGGCTTGCATTATTTTCATAGGAACTCTGAATGTGAATATTCATAACTACGGTTAATAAAAGAATTAATGTCTACTGTTTAATTTAATCTGTAGGTTAAATTATTATTATTATTATTATTATTATTATTATTATTATTATTATTATTATTAGTAGTAGTAGTAGTAGTAGTAGTAGTAGTAGTAGTAGTAGTATTATTAGTAGTAGTAGTAGTAGTAGTAGTAGTGGCAGCAATAAGTGGTTGTAGTAGTAGCAGTAGCAGTATAAGAAACTGTGTCATTAATCCGTAACTAAGACGAATTATTTTCAATCAGTCGTATTAAGAAATTAACTTTTTATAATTTATACAGTTATTATATTATTAAATTCGGCGAATAATTATTCATGTATGCACTGAAACAATAGCTGTTTGCAGAAAATGAAGGATATGGAGTGGATGAATGATAATAACAATTATTTATCTTATGGTAATAACGTAGTTTGAAAAGTAACAACTATCTTCGAAATGAGTTGAACACATTGAATGATTCATTGTAGGGTAGAAATTCTCTCTGGGGATTGCACCTATCCACTTCCGGTTAAAGGAATCTTTACTCAGAGGAAACCAGACGCATAAACAGCCGTATAAGTACAATAGTTCGTCTTCTGTAACATAATACGGAGCAAAAATCGTCGTAGAAATTAAAGATTAACTAATCAGTGAAATATAACATTCCTTCCTTCTTTATCTTTACATCCGTGTGCATTGTTGCAAATAAAAACAGCACATAAACGAACCATACTTATTCAGCTCAACGAAAGAAATGACTGCCAGTCGGCTGTCCAATTTAGGAGCATAATACTAGCGCCAGTGAGCGGTCTAGCGGTTATTTAGTAAGTCTATGGGTTTGAAACAATCACACATTACTTCCCCATAAGAGGCCATTCCTTCCTCCCCTGCGACCGTGATTTTGGCGTTATAGAAAGGAAATTGAAAAGAACAATCTAGTTCAAAAAATAAATTTATGTTACAGTTCCAGAAAGAACTGAAATATTGATTTTAAAGAATGGTGGCCTCACCATTATCGCAAGAATACATAGTCTCTGGAAACTCAAGTGAGAGGAACCCCACATTCTCAGTAAGAACCGTTTTAAACTGAATTCCACCAGTTTCATTACTCCAGTGAAAATCCCGGAGTTGTAAAAGCAAAAGTACACATACATAGAAGAATAATGGAACATACTTTTGTATTATCAGAACTTTCATTGTTCCTCATACCATATAAAGGAAGTTTGCAAATTAACAAAAAAAAAAAAAAAAAAAAAAAAAAAAAAAAAAAAAAAAAAGACAGACAGATCATCTGAAAAAGTCCCACAGATTCCTTCCAGAAAACGAAGGGGCGCAGGAAGTTTAAATTATGATTACACATGAAAATGATTGAGTATTATAATATGATATTGATGATTTGTGAAGGATTTGCAATGTGTACCCTTTGTTCTGAGGAATGCGCGCTTCCTCCTCATGGTGAAAGAAATTTTCTCATGAAATTTCGGCTAGTGTAGGCCTGTGGGATCGATGTGCACCCAGCATCGTGATGCACTTAGGGAGCTGCGATAGGTAGCGAAAATTCGGTTTCCGAAACCAGCTATAACGGCTGGGGGCATCATCATGCTAACCACACGATACCAGTCCACACCTCTGGGGTAACGGTTAGCGTGTCTGGCCGCGAAACCAGGTGGCCCGGGTTCGATTCCCGGTCGGGACAAGTTACCTGGTTGAGGTTTTTACCGGGGTTTTCCCTCAACCCAATATGAGCAAATGCTGGGTAACTTTCGGTGTTCGATCCCGGACTCATTTCACCGGCATTATCACCTTTATCTCATTCAGACGCTAAATAACCCAAGATGTTGATAAAGCGACATAAAATAACCTACTTAAAAATACCACACGATACCTCCATTCTGGTTGGATGATCGTTCACCTCTGCTTCAGCATGTCGACGTGAGACCAGCAACCGACTAGTCGGTCTTGGTCCTTCATGTGCTGTAGCGCCACGGATTTATTTTTTTATTATTATTTTAGTAGGTTATATAGCGTCTGAATGAGATGAACGTGATAATGCCGGTGAAATGAGTTCGAGGTCCAGCACCGAAAGTTACCCAGCATTTGCTCATATTGGGTTGAGGGAAAATCCCGGAAAAAACCTCAACCTGGTAATTTGCCCCGACCGGAAATCGAACCCGGTTTCGCCGCCAGACGCGCTAGCCGTTACTCCACAGGTGTGGACGATTTACTTTTTACTTCTACCCTGTGTTCTGAATAAAAATCTAATTTTATTGTTCTATTCCGACGTTTACTCTGAGTATATATATATATATATATATATATATATATATATATATATATGAATATTCTATTATATTGATGGTCTGTGAATGTTTCAAAATAAGTAACAATTTTTCCTGAATAAGAATATCATTTTAACGTTCTATTCTGAAGCTTAAAGTTTGACTACACATGAAAATGAATTAATATTTTATTATATTAGTGATCTGTGAAGGATTTGCGATCGCAAATAACAATTTATTCTGAATAAAAATTTATTTATTTTTTGTTCTGTTTTGAAGTTTACAGTAATAGTACACAAATGAAAATAATATTGATGATCTGTGACAGTTTTGCAAAGAAACCATTTGTTGTGAGTAAAGATGTAATATTTTATTTTATTCTGCTAATTAATGTATGTTCAAAATATTGAGAAACAACACATACCCAACGGCTTTTATATATTTTTTCTCGGAAAATAGATGTCGCATAGGGATGAAATCTACTCAAAATCTTTAACTTACTTTACTTAACCACATATATTTTTTACGGGGTCAAAGTTTTAGGTAAAAGTAGCTGTGTGGTTTTTGTCGTTCCTGAAAATTTTACTTTTGTGGACGTGTGTGGTTTCTCAATATTCCCATTCAAGTGATGTATAGAGATTATTATACATTCAACAATTTAAAATAAAATATATTATAGTCCAGACACATGATCTGAAGACATTAATTCGTCAATTAAGCACAGAAACTTAATCATAAACGAAAGCAAAAAACACCTTCTGAATTCATTATTTTCTAACTTTAATATACAGGATGATTCAAAACCTCTGCGACAAACTCTGAGGGGTGATAGATCTCTTTTTGTTAAACAACCTATGTCGTTTCAAAGTTACCGTTGAAAATGTTTTTGCTTGGGCGTACGTCAACGTATGTGAATGTGTGCACCCCTGTTTGTTTGCTTGTTTGTTGAGATGTTTGTAAGAGAAGAGAGAGGTTGTTGTTGTTTGTTTACGTTTAATGTTCAATGCCTTTTCGCTTCAGTTCAGTGTAATCATCAATTGAGAATGGATGTCTACGCGGTCTTCCAACAATGCGCCAGGGACGAAGAGACCCATCGTCTCGAAGGCGCTGATAAAATCGAGCAAACATTGTGTGGTGAGGGTGATTTCTGTTTTGAAACTGTTGTTGATACATGTGGAGAGCTCTTCTTTCGTTTCCGCGAGCCTCCCCATAACACATTACCATGTCGTCTAACTCGGGAAAAGTGTAAACATTCCATTCTCAATTGATGATTAGACTGAACTGAAAGGAAAAGGTATTGAACATTAAACGTAAACGAACAACAATAGCCCTTTTCGTCTCTTACAAACATCTCAACAAACAAACAGGGATTCACACACTGGCATACGCCTACACGGACATACGCCCGCACAAAAACATTTTCAACGGTAAATTCGAAACGACGCGTCAAAAAACATAGGTTGTTTAGCAAAAAGAGTTCCTTATTGTTATATCTATCACCCCTCAGAGTTTGTCGCAGAGGTTTTGAATCATCCTGTATAACGGAAAAGGAGTTGACACAATTTTTGGGGTGTAGTGTTCCCCATCCCCCCCCCCCCATAACTCCGCCTATGCTTGCTCCTTCAAAAACGTGACCTTACTGTATAGTCCTGGACTTTCGTCAATTTCATCGCAGTAGTTGCGCAATAAATTTGAAGCTAGTTCAATTTTCTCGTTTGGTGATAAATTCCAAATTTTGTAAGACTTCAAATGACTCAAAAGAGTGTCGAATTTAGACCACTTATGCATTACCATATCTTTGCCAAGCACCCATTTAAATTTGGAACCAGCAATGGAAATGTCGTTGTTTGAAATATTAATTCTAAGTTCGTTAATTACTTTTAAACTCGCGATAAGTTTTGGCACAACAGAAGTACTGCCAATTTAAAAAAATATAACGTTCAATATCATTTACTATTACCGTGAACCCATCAATTTTCATATTTTCGATCCTACTTTTGTACTGGTTAAAATCTGAAATCACGTCATTTGCCAACCAGTTGCTAAACGCATATTCATCTCTCGCCTCTGCTTCTTTTCGTCTTTCTTCTGGTTCTTCACGTTTTTGTTTGCATTCAGAGGACAAATATGATGGCTGATTTGGAAGTTTTGAAGGGACTGCATCATCTGTGAGTTCAGGTATTTTTCTGGGCATTACAAGAACACTAAACTCACTTCGAACTGTTCTTCCAGATTTTAACCAGTTCAAAAGTAGGATCGAAAATATGATAAGTGTCTCTGGTAATCGACTTGGATACCACGAAATCTGCGACATGAGTAGCACAAAGGAAACTGGACTCTGTTCACTATGTGAAGACAGTTGTGCACCACTCAATGACAATGAAACGATGTGTGACCTAGATCCATATAAAGGAAAGACTATTATGAAATTGAAATGTGTGGAATACTACTAAAAACATGTTAGAAATGCTCTACGCCAACTAGCAAAATCAAACAATCTAGGTTGTAGAGGGGACCTAACGCACAAACTTATCGACAACCTCCAGAACTACTTTGGCATTGCTTTGAGGGCCAATACTGGCAGTGTAGAAGATATGTTAGAGCAATCTGGGCTTCCTTGTTCCATATCGCAGCAGATGATGACCAGCCTCTCCATGCTAAGTGTCCAGTAGGTGAAGGGAGTTGGTGTCCTTACCAAGTAGCGAAAGCCAAAGGAGAAAATTACAAACACAAAGGACCTGGCATGAAAATAGATATCGTAAGAGCGATTAAATCTGTATATATGAGAGGTTGATTGACCTAAAGTTGTTGGCAAGGTGCTTACATAGAAAAACCCAAAATGTGAACGAGGCGTTCAATGGAACAATATGAAACAGGTGCCCCAAGGAAGTTTATACAGCTCAGGAAACTGTAAATTTGTGTGTCAGTAATGCTGTGTGTCATTTTATTTTTGGATCCAGAAGTAGAAATTGAAATTCTAAGGAGGATGGATGTAAACCCTGAAACAAACACCATCGCAGGATTTACCGCATCAATGGAAAATGAGGACAAAAGCCACATCAATGGAAAATGAGGACAAAGCCGCATCAATGGAAAAAGAGGACAAAAGTGCCAGAAAACATCAACACCTGAAGTTAAAACAAGCAGGAGGTATCTGAGAGACAGAAAGAAGCAGAAACTGGACCAACATGAAGTTGCTGAAGGGGTGACATATGATGCTGGAGGCTTCTAGGCTCTGAAAGTTTGTGGCTCATTTCCTATAAGTAGTAATTTTAGAACATTTAATTTTTTGAGACATGATATCTCAGCCAAATATGATGATACCAAGAAGATATTGGTATCATTTTGAAGCTTCCTTAGTGCCTGACAATGAATAAAATTACAATAATATAGTTAATAACTATCTTTGGACTTTTTACATAATTATGGAACATAAAATACTGTCATATGTTACGTATATGGTAATATTTAATTAATGTAAATGAAAATAAAAAAATAGCTCTATGCCAGGCATTAAACAATAGTTTTAGCTATCAAATAGTGAGAAAAACTATGGCTCTATCTTGAAAACTGCATGAGATATCATGTTTCAGTTTTAAGTCAAAATTAAAAACAAAATAATTTTTAGAAACAATTTAAAAACAATTTCAAGGGATCTGTTCAGTTCATTTTCTTTCCGGTACTATACTCAATTGTTTACAAATTTTATAGGGCAATAGTATGCAAAACAAAATCGTTTATATGTAAAGGTGTACATATACCTAAAGGCAATTTATTCACTTTGTTCGTCTATAGTTGAGTTGAGATTTCTGAAAGGTCTAACCAGCTTAATTAAAAATATAAGAAAAAAGGTGCTTTCAGATAGTACGACACAAAAACATAAAAATTACATTTTGTTTTGTTATAAAATAAAATTAACTGCTGTATTGCAGGACAACATTTTACAGCTAAAAGAAAAAATAATGACATTTCATGAACATACTCTCGGATTCCAGAATCTACACTATTTTCGTTGAAATTTTTTAGTTTTCCGAAAATGTAAGGTTCGAAATTTGGAATGTAATGTTCATTACGGTGGTCAACAGTCATTTTGCGCCAGACATAAAACGATCAAGTTCTTACTAATTTCGACCTCCTGAATTAAAAAAATAACCAGAAAAATGTTCCATCATTTCGGGTTTTCGAGGTGAACATTATAATTAATTTTCTATGTATTTTATTTAAAAAATCACCGTATTTCCTGTGAAACTATTTGTGATGACCTATTATGTGGAAAACAATACGTGTATTAGTATAAGTAGGCCACCATGTTAGAAACACTTGTAGAAATGTAAATTATTTTATTGCCCTTTTACGAATCTATTTGGAGGAGGTGAAACAGGTTCACGATATGAGCTTGAGTTTACATGATTTTACTTGAGATGTGTATTTATATCACTCTGAGCTTTGATGACATTACTGTAGTTTATATTTCGCAATATACTACTCTGTAAAAACTATTTATTGAAGCAGAAATTGTTATAATGCCCTTTTCGTTTCCATTTGGAGGGGGAGATTCAGGTTCGCCACATGAAATCGCTTCAGATTACCAGGAGATTTACTTGGTGTTAGTATTCTGTATAAGACGTGTATTGCTTTAAAATGTGCTTTAATGATAACATTCAAAGTACGAATGTTTATATCTGCGGATTTGAAGGTTGTAGCATTGCTTCTTAGAATGCAATTAGCCTACACGAAATTTTTCTGTGCTAATGGGATAGTCGCGCTGGAATGAGCATTATAAAATAAAAGTCTGGCTAACACGACAATTACTAGAGCCAGGGAAGAAAAATATTTTACTGCACCTCAAAGTAAAGTAATTTTATCCCGTTTACACATTAAGTTAGGGTTAATGAAGAATGTTGTTAAAGGTATGACTCATGAAACTGATGCATTCAGTGACTCAAAAAGAAAAGAGAAATCTTTGTTGGAAGGAAAAGAGAGAGCCGCCTGGATTGCATTCAAGAGGCTGTATTAAATTTTCTGGGTAACCGTGGAAGTTTATTTTTATTTTATTGGGTTATTTTACGACGCTGTATCAACATCTAGGTTATTTAGCGTCTGAATGAAATAAAGGTGATAATGCCGGTGAAATGAGTTCGGGGTCCAGCACCGAAAGTTACCCAGCATTTGCTCGAATTGGGTTGAGGGAAAACCCCGGAAAAAACCTCAACCAGGTAACTTGCCCCGACCGGGATTCGAACCCGGACCACCTGGTTACTTCACAGGTGTGGACACCGTGGAAGTGAGTACTACGAAAAACTAGTACAAAATTTACTGTTGGCGTTTGAAGCTATGGGTTGCAACATATCCCATCTTGACTTCTTCCCCGAGAATTGTGACAAATTCAGTGATGAGCATTGTAAGCGCTTTGATGAAGACATTTTATCTATTTAAAAAAGATACCAAGAACAGTGGAGTACCAATAAGCTAGCAGACTATTGTTGGAATTTAGCTAGTGATATACCCGATGTGCAGTATAAAAGAAAATGCAGAAAAAGAAAGCTGTAATTTTCTGAATAGTGAGTATTTAACTTTACGGTCGTTATATAAAGCAGTATTTTGAATAGATATAAATTCGAAAAATTTCTTTAAAAACCGTAATCTAAAACTGCTTTTTGTTGTCATATTCGTATTCAGGATGTTCAAATTATGTAGAAAACATGTATCACGTGCCCGGTGCAAAAAAAAAAAGGTTAAAATTTCTTACGCAGTGATCAACATTAGTTTTGAAAGTAATTACTAGGAAATAGACATTTATTTCAATGATTGAATGTCGAATTAACCTATCTCTATTGTATTATTATTTGAAAAAGTTTTGACTCCTACAGATGTTTCTAATCTATGTCTTCTATCAGTAAGTTCATTACCATATGACTGACATAATGTAGTATCAGAAACTGTCGTAGTGTGATAAAAAGCGGTGAAATTTCATCTGTCTACTTTCACTTGTTCAAGAGAAAACGGGGACACATGCAAATAAATGTAATTTTTTAAAACCAAATAAACAGATGAACACGTGGTAAGAACTATATTTCCTTAACTGCACAGTCGCAACATTGAAGTTCATCTCCTAACTAACTGTTATGAAAACGCAGCCAACATAGTATAGAATGAATTTCTGCTACGAAATTAATAAAGCAAGAGGAAGAAGATCTCTAAGCCAAAGAGTGAATTTTATAAAGATAAAAATCAAGTAACATGAGTGCGATACATAACTGCATCACAGTCTAGTAAATTCAGTCACGAAGCTCAATATGTAGTAAATATGCATCCATAGATAGTTGCTAACCACTAGGTTCGCTACTATCGCCTCATTACAGACAATGCGAAATAGTACCTACACAATCTACTGTTCCTAGCATCCTCACAACTCAAGCTTCGTGACTGTATATACCAGCCTGTGACTGCATCATAAAATGTACGTTAAATCAATTTCTTTACTAAACTTAAAAATACGGTTTAAATATAAAATACGAAAACAACAATATTTAAATTCCACTGCGGCCGGTTGACTACATTTAAAATCAGTCGAAAGTTTTCAACACAAGTACCATCAATTTTCTTACCTACAGCTTCTATTCCCTGACGCTAGTTCCATTTTTTCATTCTCTATGGAATTCGCGTTCATCGCTCAACGCGTAACAAAGCCCTCCTCAACAATGCAAATTACATATTGGACCGCCATTATGAGTTTTGATTTCATTTAAAGCAAGAAAAGATAGCACTTTATATGTATTGAGGAGCTAGATTCGATTCTCATGGGACAATCAGGATGAAGCTCTTTCCACTGAGGTAAGCTTTATAAGTTATATTACGATTCCTGCTTGAAAACTACAACAGTAAGTAGGGAATAAAACATTTTCCTTTTGTAGCGTCAATGGCTATTCCAGGAATAAATGTGTATATTAGGGGGCTGATAATTAGGACTGCATTGGACAGGCACATTTAAAAATACTAACGAATGCACGACGCAGTTTAAAAATTACTGTGGACAATGAGGTTTTATGGTTTTAATACATTACGCTGTTTTCTGACCATCCTTCCTTACTAATAAATAGCAATAAAATAAATCATACAATGCTACACATGTGAAAGTTTGGAAACATGTGAATCGTAAATAGTATTTAAACAGTATTTTAAATTTGGATAATACTGCAAAATGTACAGAAACTCACGAAAATACGAATCAATAAGAACATGTAATATCACCAATAAAAATTATTATAATATAATTTTATTAGAAAATAAATAGGTAGTTTCCTAGTACCCGGTACTCGTTAGATTGATCATTTTTGTGTTTACACAGTGGCTCTTTCTGAAAAGCATTTGAATAGTTTGTTACTAGATGTGATTCTAGTCATTTTGTAATATATTTTTGGTCCAGGGAAAATATGCATCTTTTATGATTATACAACAATGGCCGACTTAGCAGCTTATGTAACGAGTGCCGGGTACTAGGAAACTTCCAATATATATTAATAATAATTATTAATATCATTAATACAATAAAGATCTAAAAAGATATATAATAATTATCAGTTCCATATCTGGGTTCTCTGCGTATTTATCCATGAAAACAGATTACCGAAATACGCTAAATGAAGATGCAGAAATGAGGCTACACCTTCCCGCCCTAAAACCAAATAATTATACAAAAAATTTGTAGCCTTTAAAAAAGAACATATTCACCTCACCAAACAGAACAATTCAGTTCTATATGTTATATAATTACGTGTGTTATTTATTAAATACTATTAAAATATATTAACATTTGCATCGTAAGCATTATTTTTTTTATTCTTTTAAAGATCTTATGACAGTTCATAGTAGGCCTACTGAGTAAAGCGAATGTGCACTTCAAACTAAATTGAAAATACAAGTTTTGACAATGTATGTGCATTATTAAATAGTTTCAATCCACTTACACCCACTTCAATAAATTTGTAATAATAATTACTTAGGCCTACAAATGGCTTTTAAGGAACCCGCAGGTTCATTGCTGCCCTCACATAAGCCCGCCATCGGTCCCTTATCCTGTGCAAGATTAATCCACTCTCTATCATCATATCCCACCTCCCTCAAATCCATTTTAATATTATATTTCTATCTACGTCTCGAACTCCTCAAAGGTCTTTTTCTCTCCGGTCTCCTAACTAACACTATATACAGTATGTATTTCTGGATTCGTCCATACCTTCTACATGCCCTGCCCATCTCAAACGTCTGAATTTAACGTTCCTAATTATGTCAGGCGCATGCTGTTCTGCGTTGTGTAACTTTCTCCGTTCTCCTGTAACTTCATCCCTTTTAGCCCCAAATATTTTCCTAAGAACCTTATTCTCAAACACCCTTAATCTCTGTTCCTCTCTCAAAGTGAGAGTACAAGTATCACAACCATACAGAACAACCGATAATATAACTGTTTTATAAATTGTAACTTTCAGATAAATTTCAGTACACACACACTATTTGACTCCACTCCATTTTTCAACACCTTTCAACAATCGAACGCACCCACATGACAGGCAGAGAAGTTCCAGATGACGCCGAGCTCTAGTAGGCTCTGAGGATGAAGCACCGAAACAGCTGTAAGCCGCACAGACTTACATAATTAACACGAGGAAGTCCGCTAGTTAATCAATTACTTAAGTCTGTAATTATTATTAAATCTAATATAAATTCAAGAAACAGTTACGAAAATCTTCATTAATTTCTAATTTAACAGGAATATATTGTACGAATGGACAATTGCTTCGAAATGTTTGTAATTTTTCACCACGTTACGAACTCGCAATATCAGAGGACTTACAGGTGGCCACGAACTGATCACAGATCCCTCGAATAACGGCTAAATTGACACGAACTCATCTTTCTTCTTTGGTACTCCTATTATCCAAGCGGTCACAACGTTGACAGAAATTTAAATAGATTAAATCCCTTAAATCCTTGTATCCCACATGGTCTGGTCACTTGTTTGGATCACATAATCCCGTAGCTTATCATGGATTCATTTTGCCTTAATATCACCTCCATTCCACCAATTCAGCCAGCGCTGAGGGACCTCGTTAAATAACAGATTTACAAGTTGCAGGAAAGAAAAAAAGAGCATACTTTTTAACTTTCCACGTTCGAATGTGGAAAGCTGCACTGTGTGTACTGCAATTTCGGCACTACCTCCGAGATCGTGGAAAGAAAAAAAATATACGCACATTATAATCTGTCAGCCAGAGTGTAATCATCCCCAACACACAAGTCCCTTTCCATACTCCATCCACTTACGCCAGTTATCACTAGCTGTGTTAAAATAAATTCCAAGCGTTCCGAAAATTTTAGGAGGCCTTTTACAAATCTTTCAGAACTTTCGAAACAATTTCAGGAATTAAATGTATGAAAGTCACGTATGAAGTTTCTTGCAATATTACAGAGTCATTTACCTGCGACAGAGAAAATTTTCAGAGAAAGTGACATCTAAATGTTTCATAGAATCCACTCATTTAGGAATAAGACTAATTTAAACGCGTCAGTCTACATCTTGGGACACTCAACTTTAGTTCTGTTCTGTAGTGAGGCAAATTAGGGCTTTATAGCCCTTAAAACTTCTCCATCCTCCATTACTTACTTACTTACTGGCTTTTAAGGAACCCGGAGGTTCATTGCCGCCCTCACATAAGCCTGCCATTGGTCCCTATCCTGAGCAAGATTAATCCATTCTCTATCATCATATCCCACCTCCCTCAAGTCCATTTTAATATTATCTTCCCATCTACGTCTCGGCCTCCCTAAAGGTCTTTTTCCCCCCGGCCTTCCAACTAACATTCTATATGAATTTCTGGATTCGCCCATACGTGCTACATGCCCTGCCCATCTGAAACGTCTGGATTTAATGTTCCTAATTATGTCAGGTGAAGAATATAATGCGTGCAGTTCTGTGTTGTGTAATTTTCTCCAGTCTCCTGTAACTTCATCCCTCTTAGCCCCAAATATTTTCCTAAGCACCTTATTCTCAAACACCCTTAACCTATGTTCCTCTCTCAAATTGAGAGTCCAAGTTTCACAACCATAAAGAACAACCGACAACTTTCAGATTTTTTGACAGCAGACTGAATGATAAAAGCTTCTCAACGGAATAATAACAGGCATTTCCCATATTTATTCTGTGTTTAATTTCCTCCCGAGTATCATTTATATTTGTTATTGTTGTCCCAAGATATTTGAACTTCTCCACCTCTTCAAAAGATAAATTTACAATTTTTATATTTCCATTTCGTACAATATTTTGGTCACGAGTCATAATTATATACTTTGTCTTTTCGGGATTTACTTACAAACCTATCTCTTTACTTGCTCCCAGTAAAATTCCGGTGTTTTCCCTAATCGTTTGTGGATTTTATCCTAATATATTCACGTCATCCGCATAGACAAGCAGCTGATGTATTAACCCTTTCAATTCCAAACCCTCTGTTATCCTGGACTTTCCTAATGGCATACTCTAGAGTAGAGTTAAAATGTAAAGGTGATAGTGCATCTCCTTGCTTTAGCCCACAGTGAATTGGAAACTGATCTGACAGAAAATGATCTATAGGAACTCTGCTGTACGTTTCACTGAGACACATTTTAATTAATGGAACTAGTTTCTTGGGAATACCAAATTCAATAAGAATATCATATAAAACTTCTGTCATAACCGAGTCATATGTCTTTTTGAAATCTATGAATAACTGATGCACTGTACCCTTATACTCCCATTTCTTCTCCATTATCTGTAGAATATAAAATATCTGGTCAATAGTTGATCTATTACGCCTAAAACCACACTGATGATCCCCAATAATTTCATCTACATATGGAGTTAATCCTCGATTGAAACTTTAAAATTAATTATTCCACATTTCTAAAATTTTCTAGGAACATCAGGAGCCCATGGAGTTGAAAGGCATCGACGCAAAGAATGACCTGCAGCCCATGGAGTGGGAGTCTGCAACAAACCCAGTCGAACATCTTGCTACAACAGAATACCAGACAATGGAATGGGATACCCAATGGAAGTAATGCTAGTGAACTAATCGTTTCGCCAACAAGGTAAGACCTTGCGGCTTTCATCTTCTTTATTAGGTCACATAACTTAATTAGCATGAACTATTACTCCAGCAGTATTTCTGGTCCGCATTGCACTAGAAGGAAACTGAGGGTTTAAGATTATTTACCTCCAGAAATATAAGGCTTTTGTTTTGAGAATTATTCTAGTTACAGTCCCGTCGCTCTAATTTCCGGTAACCAATCACGTTGCAGGTCGGCTACATTTAAACGTGTGCGACTTGTGATTCACTGCTGATCACGTTATGCACTTTCTAAGGCTCGATAAATACTTAATATAATCGCCCGCCATTTTGGCTCTTTTGTTGGCGCTCGTAGAAAGCACACGAGGACGTTATTTACCGCTCAATTATTTGCTCAATTACAGTGCGTTTGATTTATTATCATAGGAGCTACGGCATGATAATGTTTAACGGTGTGACATATAGATTCCTCGTCTGGTGCTCGGCAACGAAGGAAAAAAAATGGCAAATAATGTTACTTACCTAGACTTTATACAGCCTTCACTTCCTAAGGTGTAAGCAAAGAGGAGAAGTCACGCCGGAAATCACAGCGTCGCGACTATAAATGATTGCATTTTCATAACGTCTTGAATGGGCAATTTTAACGACGATAGAACACTTTGTTCTTTCGTATAGGTTTTGTGCCTCTTGGGATTTAGGCAAAACCAACTGTTACAGACCGCGTACAAAAGTATCAATCACAGATCTACGAGTATGTACTGTATAGATACGGACAAAAAAATTTGGAGCTCCCTTATTGTTCAAATTTCGCTTACAACACACTGCGCATGTGCAGTAAACAAGTGCCCCTGTAATATGCTACTTGTCGACAGTCGTGCGAAACTGTTGCCTACTTACCAGTGGACTTCCATCAAGACTCGCTCCATGAAAGAATTTCGAGACAGTGCGTATGAGAATGCGTAGCGCTTCTGTTTCATTACGATTTTATTGAGACGGGCTGTTCGCTCTTAGTAGCGCCTGTTCGGTCTGCTTAGCTATGTTTTTTCTACGTGAATCATCAGAGGACTGAAAGCAAGTAACGGTCTCTTACACCAAATTATAGTAATTTAGCAATTCCTTCTGATGAGAAAACATAGGAACTTTACCAATTTTAATACCTTTCATAGTATGTATTGAAACAATTAGAAACATAATTCGACCTGGTGTGTACAACAAATACAGAAAGGCGGGAGTAAGATTATTCCAATATTCATGTTAAACAGTGTGACGTACACAAATTTACAATATGAATAACATTGGGCAATTCCGTAAAGCATAGCCCAGTGATGTCAAAGCAAGCGCATTTTTCTGACCTTGATGTCGTATGCGGACAGCAAGCGCTAAGTATGGAAAGAGGAAGGGTTGTGTATATGAATTAGCAACCTGTTGGATTAAGAAAACAGTGGTGCACAAACTTCAAACGGAACGTGAAATTTTATGTCGTTATTTTTATATGGCTTCTTTCTGTTTAATGTTATCTATATTGTCTGTAAAACAGAAGTATTAACACTGATTTCTTAATATTGTACTTGTGTCTTAAATCTTAATAACATAGTAGAGAGTTAAGAAGGAATATTCACTTAAATTGCATAGTAGTATAATATTATACTGTATTAAGTGGATGAAACACATCATTCATAAAGAAAGTCATATTCCAAACAAAGAGACTGAGTATGACATGATAAGTTGGAATTTATATTGATTGTATCTTTAGCCTTACAAAAGTTATCAATAAACTAATCAGGTTCAATTTATATTGTGATGAGTAGTCCGACCAAATGAAAAAATACTGAAGCTCCACTGGCAGTACCTCAGTCTGGTAAGATGCTGATTTTACTGCATCTACAAAGTCTGCAAAATCATATACTTTATATCCACGTCTTTTCACTGACTGTTCCACTTTGTGATGAAAGGATCAGAAGCCATTAACGAATGGCCTGGTTCAAAATATCTTACCAAAATTTCATTAGTACTTACTTCATTTGAATTAACAATGTAAATCAAAAATGAAAAGAATGTCCAATTTTTGTTCTGGACCGTGCAGTTGTCCAACCATAGAGTAATTTTGAACAATCTCTCTTGTACTTGAAAAAATTGTAGAAAGTGCTTACTATTTCTTCTTTGCTCCTTTTAAAGAGAGCCTCGTGCCGGACAGCTGCAAACGGCTTGCACATTTTTTTGTTTTTGTTTTTTCCCAACAGGAACGAAGCTTTCATGTAGACAGTCAAATACTTGTGAATATAGCTACCTTAAATGTGTCCAGTCTTGGCAACAAGATAACTTTTTGAAGATCTGCATAATAAATTATTTTGTTAACCTCTTCAATTTTTTCAGCATCTTCTCTGTATTTGGCCCGAGATTTTGATGCTCTCTCAATATGTTTTCCACATTTCACAAGTTTAAAAATTAGTGTCCAAATTTTCCTTTGTGTGGCATTGAAGATTTCACAGTTTATCAAAAGATATGTCCATTTCACTGGCTACCGTTCTGTACTTTTCATATGAACATTTGTAATTAACATTCTGAGTAATAAAATCATGGTGCATGGCAGTCAGAGTTATATCACTTGGTAAATAAAGACGATTAGATGCATGTTCCCTCCGGTAATGTACCAATGTGATATGGTAGGATTAAATGAATTTATGTGTCTACGAATAATTTCATTGTCCATTTCGTTGTCTCTAAACATATGTGCATATGAACTATCAGTCCAATAGTGATAAAAATATATATTATTTTACTTACATGGTGATTATAATGGTGTTTCTAAAATAAGGTTGAGTAGAATCAATATTCTGCGTCTTGGCTACATAACAACTAACAAGCAAATGAAAATTGACATGTTTTCAATAATAAGCTAGAAAAATTAATCGGAACACACCTTGCATATTAATTTTTATGATCAATGAATTAATTATAAGAACTATGTTCAAACGATGGGAACTGAGCATTCGGGTAGTGGCGATTACATGCTGAGAACGGATTAAAACACGAAGGATTTGTTACTAATGCAGTTACGTCTAATTTGACTAGAATGGCAAATAGGAAATACTAAGCGAAAAGAACGTGTGCCTGAGAAACGGCCTTTTTGCTTAGAAAAATAAACTTCCGCCAAATTCGCTTAGGAATCTATATTAATTTTGAGATACGGCTTTCATTAAATCACATCTTAAAGGGAGAATTTATTGAGAAACGGCCATTTCCTTTAGGAAATAGATATATTAGCATCTGAACTATCCAATTATTTCAAAAACTGATTTTCAGAAAATCCTTGAGATACGCCCTTTTGGCTTGGGAGGGCAGAATATGCAAGCTTAATAGTGAACTGATGGTGTGGCTGTGTTTTCTTTGGGATATGGGATTGAAATTGAAGTAACAATATGTATATTTATTACTAATTTCGGAAGTTTCCTAGTACCCGGTTCTCGTTGCATAAGGCATTAAGTCAGCCATTGTTGTATATTCATAAAAAGATGTATATTTTCCTGGACCAAAAATATTTTAGAAACTGACTAAAATCACATCTAGTAACAAATTATTAAAATTCTTTTCAGGAGAAACATTAAAAAAATAGGCGTTACATAAACCCTGATATGAATCCAAAATTAACCTACAACAAAACTGTTTAATGTGGAAAATGAAGATACTATGTACTATGTTAGATTTTAATCTCTGAGTATTATGATAATAATAAATCTCTTTCATTAGACCCTTTTATACTCGTAATATGACGGTCTTTCCCCAGTAATCGGGAGATCATTTTAGGTGAATTAAAGGCAAAGCTTTCATTTTATTAGAGTGTAATTATTTTATTTTTTCAGGAAGTAAAAGAATTTAATTTGTGACGGTTTTCCACATAACATTAAAATTATGGGAAAATAAAAAATGGTGAATTTTGAGTTGTGACTATTTTATTCCAAGGCAACGATTTGTCACCAACAGATGTTTATAACAGTCATTATGAAAATTGTTTATAATTTACATTATCGTTATTTTAAATATTATTATTATTATTATTATTATTATTAATTATGTTACAGTATTATTTATTTTTATTATGTAGCACTTATGGCCGAATCCAGAAATGCATATAGTGTGTTAGTTGGGAAACCGAAGGAATAAGACCTTTGGGGAGGCCGAGACGAAGACGGGATGAACTTGAGGGAGGTGGGATATGATGGTAGAGACTGGATTAATCTTGCTCAGGATAGGGATCGATGGCGGGCTTATGCGAAGGCAGCAATGAACCTCCGGATTCTTTAAAAGCCATAAGTAAGTAAGGTATTTATTTATTAATATTGTACTGTTTTAATAGAACATATTCTTGAATATCCTTATAAAATCTTTGCATCGTAATTTTTTCACAGTTATCTAATTTTTAACAAATTTCAACTTCTGTTTAATTTTTATAATAAAAATACTTGTGTTATTATTACACTTACATAAAAAGTTTAAATTAAAGATATGAACTGTCAAATGCACAAAACGTTAAACGAACGTTTCACAATAAAGTCAGAACTCTAACTAACGAAGGGGTGAATACCACTCTTAAGATTAATTTAAAATCGGCAATGCACAATATTTAAAATCTGCACTGTAAAACTGACAAAACAAGCTTTTCAATATGTTTCACAAGAAGTTAGATTTCATACTGTGTTGGCTTTATTTTATTAGGTTGTAGGTCTCTTTGTAATAAAGATAGCATTATTATAATTCGTACGTGCCGCGGCATCAAGCACAGGGATTATATTGAACAAGGGTTAGAAGGGCTATGTCTTATGTCGATGTAGATTTTGTTACTCTGGCAGTGAAAAATTAGACAAAAGAAAACGATTATAGATACAAAAATACTCAAATCTAAATATGCCATTTTTTAAGTTCAAGGGGGGGGAGTTAAAATCCCGTAACCCCCTCTTACGTACGGCCGTGTTAGGACCTGATGCTGCCCGACATAAGTGAAGACGTTAGTTCAAATGATATAAAATTGTATGAAACATGAGTTATTGACGGAAATAAAAACTTGTAAGTAAGATTATTTAAGTTATCGGAACCACAATGTCATCAAACTATGACTCATTCATTGATTCATTCATTGTTCTGTCCAAGGGCAGATCTTTCACTGCAAACCCAGCTTTCTCCAATCGTTCCTATTTTCTGCCTTACTCTTAGTCTCCACATATGATCCACAAATCTTAATGTCGTCTATATCTTCTTCTGCCCCGAACTCTTCTCCCGTTCACTATTCCTTCCAGTACATCCTTCAGCAGACAGTTTGTCCTCAGCCAGTGACCCAACCAATTCCTTTTTCTCTTCCTGATCAGTTTCAGTATCATTCATTCTTCACCCACTCTTTCCAACATAACTTCATTTCTTATACTGTTTGTCCATTTCACACGCTCCATTCTTCTCCATATCCACATTTGAAATGGTTCTATTCACTTCTCTTCACTTCGTCGTAATGTCTATGTTTCTGCCTCGTACAATGCCATCTCCATATAAAGCACTTCACTAGTCTCTTCCTTAGTTATTTTTCCAGGGATCCGCAGAAGATGCTCCTTTTTCTATTAAAAGCTTCCTGAGCCATTATTATCCTTCTTTTGACCTCGTGGCAGCAGTTCATGTTACTGCTTATAGTACACTCCAAGTATTTGAAGCTGTTCACTTACTGTACTGCCTCATTTAGAATTTGAAAGTTTACCTCTTTTATTTTTCTTCATCGATATTTTAAATTTTGTGTTTTATTATTATTATTATTATTATTATTATTATTATTATTATTATTATTATTATTATTATTATTATTATTATGTTGGGTATTATTTATTAATATTGTACTATTCTAATAGAACATATTCATGAATATCTTTATAAAATCTCTGTAACGTGATTTTTTCAGTCAATTGTTAACAAATTTTAACTTCTGTTTAATTTAGTATAATAAAAATACTTGTGTCATTATTATATTTACATAAGAAGTTTATACTGTATTAAATATATGAACTGTCAAATGCACAAAATGTTAAACGAACTTTTTATAATAACTAAGGAACGGATGAATACCGCTCTGAAAATGATTTTAAAATCGACACTGCACAATATTTAACGTCTGCACTTCAGAACTGTCAAAACAACCTTTTCAGTATGTTTAACGAGTTAAATTTCATATTGTGTCAGGTTCATTTTATTACAAGGTCGGTACTAGGCGGTATAATAAATATAGCATTGTTATAATTCGAACGTGCCGAAGCATCAAGCACAGGGATTATATTGAAGGAGGGGTAGGAGGACTATACCTTATGTCGATGTAGTTTTTGTTACTCTGACGTGAAAAATTAGAAAGAATACGATTATGGATTAAAAATACTCAGATCTAAATATGTCTTTTTTTAGTTTAAAGGGGGTTCGAACCCCCTCCACTCTTTGCGTACGTCTCTGTTAGGACCTAATAATAATCACATCAGTGAAAACGTTAGTTCAAATATAAATTTGTATTAAGCATAAGTTATGAAGGAAATAAAAACTTGTAAGTAAAATTATTTAAGCTATCGGAATCACAAAGTTAATCAAGCTTTGATTAAAGAGTGTTTATTGGCGTAATGGAAGCGAGAGGATTACAGGATGGTGACTGGGAAGGTAAATTGAATGTAGGAAGAAAATTTCAATTGTAGTATAACAATCAGGCACAGGGAGATGATATATCTGTATATATAATTTGAACTGGTAATGGAAATTACGGGAAAACGGCTGAACAGATTTTAATAAATGACCCCTCATTTTGAAGCTTGGAACCCAACGTTTTTCAGAAAAATAGTAGTTTTCAGTGAAATTTCAATTTACCTACATCATTTTCCTATTTTCCAAAATCCATCTTTCGTCAGTTTTGAGAACTAATTAATTGCATATCAGAATAAAACAAAACACACATTACAATAAACAATAGACTATTACACGGAGGCCATGACCTACAGGATTGCTGACATAGAGTTCAGATGGCTCAGATTACTTCACATCGTAATTCAATATGTATATCTTCATTTGTGTAATTTTTTGATAACCTATAAAAAATAATTTACAGGTCTGATTCTCTAGTCTTAGTCTGTAGTTTTCTGAGTACAGCTGTGTATTGGATATTAAGAACTACAAAACTTAAGAATGTTTTATGACATTATTACCATTAAAATGAAATATTATTATAGTTAATGCAACACATAATGATATACTGATAATATGAAAGTGAATCCTTTTGGGGCTTTAAGTAAGTAGACGCAGAGAGAATATTTTATATTAGATCTTCATTTTTATAATTTACAGGGTAACGGCTATATATGATACTGAAAAGTATAAAACTTACGTAAGGTAACTATATTGTTATTAAAAATGAAATACTTTTATAGTTATTAATCAAGTAGTGTGGGTTTTTTCATATACAGTATTTAATGGCAGTGTGGTATAGATATGTATAATTATGATGTCTGATTCTCTAATTTTCCTTGGTAGTAATTGAGTCATGCTTCCTATTTTAGCTGCATCTTTAAACTGCATAAAAATTAATTTAATATTTCTTTGGTTTAATAGATTAGATTTGTGATCGCTGCCAAGCATATTTTGTTGTAGGGAAAATAGAATGCCATTTCACTTCTTGCTACCGTGATGAGTAAGTTTATATCCCAAAACCAGCAACGAATGAAACACTGAAACTGCTAACGATTTACGATGGACAATTTTATTTAGGGCCCATATAAGATTCTACAACTCTGACATATCATTCGCCTCATTTTCTGCATCTCAACAATAGATTCCTCACAACAGCCTATATTACAGAAAATATACGGGATAACATTCATTGTTACACAAATTAATCCAGCAGTATTTGGTAGATCAGTATTGTCTGGAGGAAGCGCAAAAATTACAATTCCTAAGAAAAAACCAAAAGGTATTACTTACTGGTAAAATAAGAGGCCTACAAGATTTTATATTCTCTTGATCACCTCAGCAAGATCTCTTAGTGGGAAAAAGTGATTCTGCCCTCTACATTTGAGGGTAGTTCACGAAACATGCAGCAGCTATACCAGATGCAAAGTCTTTTGTTCAAAGCATGACAAACCTTACATTTTCTTAAGTTTCACCTACAATCCGCAATGACCTGAAACAGCTACTTCATTACTCCCACATGAAAAACTCACTGATCGTCCTGACATTGTTACTTGCGATTTCGCATTGAAACTCAAGAACTGGAGACGGATAAGTCCAAGAAAAAGTATTTGGTATAAAAAGAAACATTTAGAGGGAGAATGTTTCACTATTATGGAAGCAAATAACTTTCAAAATGTCAAGTATTCTTCACTGAAAATAAATCTGAAAAAATTTTATTTGAACGTCTCACGAACTTAGTTTGCAGCAGCATTTGCTGCACAAGCCACTAGTTTACATTTAAACCCGTGTAATGCTGTTTTACATTGACGTAGTGCAACGACGTGCACTCTCGGGTGGAAAATACATTTGTGTCGACATTTCTTACAACTTCGCAACGTGGCGAAGGGTCGACGACTGCACAGGACTGGCTTTATTCCGCTGCAGTGCTGCAGTCTCGAGTTATCACGGCACTGCAGCTGCTCGCACCACGAATCGATTATTTGTGTAATTGTGCACCAATGCGATATTAGGATAACACATATCTATTCAAAAATCTGTGTTCTATTTATCAGCCTCAACATTAAAATCTTGCGCTATTTTACATGATTTCATGCAGTCAAAATAAAACTGGAGTTTTGTTCAGAGGTTCTGCAGTAATACGGAGGTTTGAGGGACACTGGGACTAAATTTTGATGGTTTTAATGTTTTTGATTAATTTATTTCAAATTCGGCGGGTTTGTTGTGTCTATACATTTAAATAACAGTACCAAATTTCATCAAGTTTTATTCATTAGTTACTAAGGTTGCTATGCATAGACATTTCGCTAGCCCGCGCTACGAACGTGCTAAACTAGCCCCGGCTATCGACTGGTTACTTGTACAGGATTCATATCATATCATATCATTTCATATCGCTAACACTGGTTTATGAATACGAAAAACGTTAGTTCGCTGATCATACACCGGAAGTCCGCGCTAAGAATATCTATGAATATGGCCCATAGACATTAATTTTAATTTATTTTAATAATATTAAATTAATATTAAATATGACTCGGTTAAGAGAGAAGTTTTATATGATATTCTTATTGAATTTGGTATTCCCAAGAAACTAGTTCGATTAATTAAAATGTGCCTCAGTGAAACTTACGGCAGAGTCCGTATAGGCCAGCTTCTGTCCGATGCTTTTCCAATTCACTGCGGGCTAAAGCACTGTCACCTTTACTTTTTAACTTCGCTCTAGAATATGCCATTAGAAAAGCTCAGGCTAACAGAGAGGGTTTGGAATTGAACGGGATACATCAGTTTCTTGTCTATGCGGATGACGTGAATATGTTAGGAGAAAATCCAGAAACTATTAGGGAAAACACGGAAATTTTACTTGAGAAAGTAAAGAGATAGGTTTGGAAGTAACTCCAGAAAAAAAAAGTATATGATTATGTACGAAATGGAAATATAAAAATTGGAGGTGGAAAAATTCAAATATCTTGGAGCAACAGTAACAAATATAAATGATACTCGGGAGGAAATTAAACGCTGAATAAATATGGGAAATGCCTGTTATTATTCGGTTGAAAAGCTTTTGTCATCTAGTCTGCTGTCAAAAAATCAGAAAGTTAGAATTTATAAAAGTTATATTACCGGTTGTTCTGTATGGTTGTGAAACTTGGACTCTCACTCTGAGAGAGGAATAGAGATTAAGGGTGTTTGAGAACAAGGTTCTTAGGAAAATATTTGGGGCAAAAAGGAATGAAGTTATAGGAAAATGGAGAAAATTACACAACACAGAACTGCACGCATTGTATTCTTCACCTGACGTATTTAGAAATATTAAATCCAGACGTTTGGGATGGGCAGAGCATTTAGCATCTGTGAGCGAATCCAGAAATGCATATAGAGTGTTATTTAGGAGGCCAGAGGGAATAAGACCTTTGGGGAGGCGGAGACGTAGATGGAAGGATAATATAAAAATGGATTTGATGGAGGTGGGATATGAAGATAGAGATTGGCTTAATCTTGCACAGAATAAAGACCGATGGCGGGCTTATGTGAGGGCGGCAATGAACCTGCGGGTTCCTTAAAAGCCATTTGTAAATAAGTAAGTAATTTTAAATTATTCGTAAATCCTAGCTGACGGCTTCAGAATTGTTTTTGCTTTTAAACATTTTCTGTGAGGGCTTACATTCCATGATAAAGAAATATGCGTATGGATTTTTAAATTTGAGAATTGGTTCACGAGATAAACGTTTTCTTACAAATAATAATTTTTGCTTAATAATTTTCTTTAATTTTTTAAAGTTAAAAATTCATGTCATGAAAAGTTTTCGGTAAAGAACTCATTCCATACACAGCTTTGTGTATTGGACTAAGCTGAGTATTCTTGCAAAGTTTCATGTAGATCGGAGCAAACGGAAGCCTTCAACATAAATGATCGCATGAATCCTTAATTGCCTGACGGTACTTAGAAGTACCGTGATTTATTTTGCATACTGGAAGACCTGGAAGGATAATAAACCGCCAGAAATTACGTGCAACCTGATAAATAAAATCCATCAAGGATACTGACAGTACTGTACATAGAAATATGACCTTTTTTTTAAATAAAGAAATAAGAAAAAAAAATAAAAAAAAATATAAAAATTTCTGAAAAAATTACTGTATGTTTTGAATTCATATTCTAACAACATTCACTAAAGAAAACGGATTTATTTTAATTTTTTCTTATGTCCGGCAACAAAGGGTTAAGTTATGCAACTCCTGAAATAATAGCCGTTCTATGTTGACCAAAGCCCTAGTTTTGAGAAAACTTTATTTTTAGTGGGTGTGGTAGGTTTAAGAGAGCTGCGAGTAGCATCTTAAAAATGGTCGCCAGAGCTTTAAAATTTGTAGGTGGGGGTTAAATATAGGACAGAATGTTAAACAAATTATGTTGTTGTTTAGTCAACTGTTCGAAGACAGGTTTGAACCTCATAAGTGACACCAACAAGGCACTGAGGTAACTAGACCAGGAGATAATGGGGTAGGGTGGTCAGTTACTTTTCCCCTCCATTGCATACATATTACACTAGTCAGACTTCAGATGCATACAAACAATTATTTTTCCTCTGACACATATCGTCAAGTGAGATGTATTGCCTGATAATAGATAGGCTATACATATCAGCCAGAACTTCAGTCAGAGGATATAAACAATTGTATAAGATAATTATTTATGGAAAGAAACAAAAATGTTTATTTTTACTATTTTGGCCAAAAATTCAGTCCTAGTGTCCCTCAAGGAAGAGTTTTCATGAAGATCCTAAATAAAAAATTAGTGCAATAAGTAGTTAAAATATTTTGTATATTTGTTTCATTTCAGTAAGAAATCTTTACCAATATTCCTCTCATAAAACATAGAAAAATTTGTACGGAAGTGTGTTTAAAAATATCCTAATTTAGCCTATCTATATTTTGGTTATAATAAGATTTTCTGTAAGTTACAGAATTGGGAAATTTTGAGAATTGAACTTGGTTCAATTTTTCTATATCTGAGGGAATCTCCTTATATGAATGATATCATGTTTTAATATGCTAATGTACTTTTTGTTTTACACTGAGCTATCCGATGCGCAGTGTGCTATATTGAATTAACATGATATTAGTGCTATAAAGCAGAATTGACATATCTAAAAGAATATTTGTCTACCTTACACAGCCCTATCGGACAGATAGGCAGAGGTACCTTCAAGCGGCACGTGATGTGTAAGAGATGAATGCTGTGTAACAATGTTCGAGGAGAAGAAACAAACCAACTCTTGACTTTCGGTACTTGAAAAGCAATCCTACAAAAAAAAAAATTGCACTTTATCTACGTGGTTGTCACCTGGTTCAAGAATTGTAAATTTGTTTTTTTGAGTTTTCAGCTTTTCAAAGTGTAGGTAAAATGGAAGCGGTTTTGGTTACATTAATCATTTTCAGAAAAAGTGTTGTTTTATTGGAGAGATTATGGATGACTAAAAGGGGAATTTTGAATGAAATTAGAAGAAAATTAGGTGGAAATAATAAAACACTTCTCATAAAAAGAAAGTGCGGCCGTTTGCAGTAACGACGAAAAAACACACTATCGTGTAAAAACATCATTTACAGGACATTTCTTTCATAAACGGTGTCAGTGTCCATATAACGATATAAGACCATACGTTCACATCTGTGGAGTAACGGTTAGCGCGTCTGGCCGCGAAACCAGGTGGCCCGGGTTCGATTCCCGGTCGGGGCAAGTTACCTGATTGAGGTTTTATCCGGGATTTTCCCTCAACCCAATATGACCATTTGCTGGGTGACTATCGGTGCTGGACCCCGGACTCATTTCACCGGCATTATCACTTTCATCTCATTCAGAAGCTAAATAACCCAAGATGTCGATAAAACGTCGTAAAATAACCTACTAAAAATTAAAAAAAAATCAATTTTAATATGTAGGTTTGTAGAGCAGGTACATCCAGTAAATATATATAAGTGCACTTGTACGAGGTGGAGATAATTATTTTTCTCAGCTAAGAGGTGTAGGGCTCATCAGTAAGGTCTACATTGTGTTACGTTACACAAAGCATTGAAGATTTTACACTATTTTTAAGATGGCAAATGTGATACCTTTGGGACAAGAGATGACTACAACAATATAGCCTATCACAAAATTACGATATTCAAATTGTACTTTCATTCATTCATTCATTCATTCATTCATTCATTCATTCATTCATTCATTCATAGTGTTCTGTCCAAGGACAGGTCTTTCACTGCAGACTCAGCTTTCTCTAAGCTTTTCTATTTTCTGCCTTCTCTTTGTTTCCACATAATATGTCCATATATCTTAATCATCTGATATCTTCTTCTGCCCCGAACTCTTTTCTCGTTTACCATTCATTCCAATGCATCCTCCAGTAGGCAGTTTCTTCTTAGCAAGTGACCCAACCAATTGCTTTTCCTCTTCCTGATCAGTTTCAGCATCATTCTTTCTTTACCCACTCTTTCCAACACAGCTTCATTTCTTATTCTGTCTGGCCACTTCAACCTTCCATTCTTTTCCATATTCACATTTCAAATGCTTCTATTCGCTTCTCTTCACTTCGTCGTAACGTCTATGTTTCTGTCGTCAAACAACGCTACACTCCACACAAAGCACTTCACTGGTCTCTTCCTTAGTTCGTTTTCCAGAGGTCCGCAGGAGATGCTCCTTTTTCTATTAAAAGCTTCCTTGGCCATTGCTATCCTCCTTTTGACTTCCTGGCAGCAGCTTTTACTTTAATATGTACAAATTATTTACCAAGTGACAGATTTGGTCCGGTTGTCAAACTGCATGCTGCGTGCCGTTCAGTTTTGCGTCCACTCTGATGTTTTATGAATGAATCAAAAACCTATTTCGTTATTTCATTCAGCTGTGCGCTCCGCTGAGTTGCTGTACAGGAGAAGCTCGCAGTCGCTCCGTTGGCCACTGTAAACTTCCCAAGTTTCCTAGTTTTCACGTTATGAAGTATACACGAATGTGATGTTCATGAAACCTAATGCATTTCCTCAAAGTTTCGTGGTACGGACAAGAGACTTTCACACGGATAGTAGCAGTGCTGATGCCTCTATTCGGTGCTCAGAGTTAATTGGCCTGATACGTGGGAAATGCTACAGGCTTTCCTACAAACATTGCTTTTGGCAGAAAATTGCGGTTAAATAAATAAGAATGTGTGAAATAGTACGTACTTTCTTTTTAAATATTTGACGAAGTAACTAAAAGTAGCTCTTTAAATAAAATTTTGGTAAATTAATTTTTCACGATAATTTCTACATGCTCTTCTTAGAAGGAGAATAATTGTGTGCTATGTATGAGAAGGAACTAGATACATAGGGAACCAATTACAATATTCACAGAGATAATAGATCAAGTCATGCGAACCAGTTTTGACAGATAATTTTCTTGATACATCAATAGTTTTGGGAGTACGAAACATAACGTGTTTCAACGCTCCTTGATGTCATTGTTCCGCAGTGGGGACGAGTGTAACTCCAAGACTTGCGAGAGGAGAATGTAAACAAAAACGTTTCATCACATACGTTTCGATCAAATTACTGTACTATAGTAACACTTAACACATTATTTAACAATACTGTAAACTTAATTTCTTTTCTAAATTAATTTATTTTTAATTCCTTCAAAGATAATAACTTGAATGAAGATTGAGTTATAGGATGTGTATTCGTAATAATGTTATTTTGAGTTTACATCTAATGCAAAGGAATCTTTAATGGAAATAGAAACAGTGAATGTTAAATTAAGTTTCATGGCACTAAACTTAAAGTTAAAGTGGTTATAGCGTTATAAAGAATATTATTTTGATGTACCGAAGTACGTACTGTTGGTGACTGGTAAATCCGGCCCTGTAACGAATTTCACCCACTCCACTTCTAACAGTCCGCAAGCTGTCAACAAACACGTGACAAACCGAGGTAGAAGGTAGAGAAGAGACTGCCCTGCTACTGATACTATTGATAAAGAAAACATATTACTCACCGGTGAATCATAATGCTGTTGCTTCAATTACATTAGCCTCAGAAACCGTTTTAGCTGTATTTGATAACAGCCATCCCATTGAACTGAACACATTCACCTGTTCAAATATTTTATTTACTATTACATATTACTTGCTTATTTTCTGTTACAAAAGAGGGCGATGTTTAAAAAAAAAACAGCACTATATGAACGGTTGGATACACTTAGATAAATCACACGAGAAATGCCGAAATTCACACATTAACCAAAATGACATATTGCAAGAAAGGGATGAATTCGCATTGCATATTTCTGACAACAAAATCAGAAGGAAAATAAGTTTGAAAAGATTTCTGGTAAATTACTACGTGCATTAGTTCGGCGAAATTAACTATTTCATCAAACATTTGTGACCAATGGTAATTAAAACATTATTGGAAACTTAGGACTGCAGTGTCCTAAATGTAATATATCAAATAGCAAATACACATTAAAGCGATCTGAGGGTATTCTGAAAATGACTATAACTACATCTAAATAGTAAATACTAGTTCGCTATTATGTAGTTTAATTAGTAACGGGAAAACGTTTTGCCTATCCAGTCGCAGTCCTTTCAACAGCTGTAGATGAATTAACATACTCCTTTAATAAATTGCGAGTTAATCACACTCTTCAGTAATTTCAAAATTGTTTCCATAAGCTAACTGCAAATTAAGAGAAAGTGCCAGCCAGCACTTTGCTGTAAAAATAGAATAAAATAATACTTTTAAGAAGTCGCGTTGTGAAAGTAGCTAGCATTAAATTTTCACAGGAAAGAAGTGTAGGATCCGCAGTTACAACAGCATGTGCTTCACAACTAGGCAGTCCGTGGTTCCATTCCTGACGTGGGGTGAAATTTTGTCTCTATGCCACAGGACTCGGTAGGTCTTGCACTTGTCCTGTAACGTCTTCACGATGATCCTGTATTGTGAGAGATATGCCATCCCCTACATCTCGTTGGCTTGTTAAGTCGGTTAAGGCGGAGATAAAACAAGACAAAGAAAGAAGTTGTGTACGAAGGCCTGCCGAAGGATAGCGAGACTCCCTCGAATCATTAAGAAATGGACAAAGGGCTAAAGTAACGAAGAAGTTCATTACCCGTCATCATGAGTAATTATCAAATCAGGCTTGGCACTGAAATCAGATTCCCGCTTTCAAACTAGGCAGAGGGAGTCGGATGTTAACACCGAATGAGTAAGTCCAAGGCGACATTTATTATAACTAAAAACTTGAAACAATTATAAAGAAGAACACACTAACTAAACTAAATTGTTATAACAAAAACTAAAGAGCTAGTAATATATTATAGAACGCGAAAGCGAAAGATCATCTAACCAAATGTTTTCAACACGTACAACACACAGGCAGGCAAGACTGAGGATCTGACCACCTGACAACCATAAACTGACTGACAAACTCTTGCTACTGAAGCGTATGGTGGGTGGGGAGCAATTTTCACCCCTAACTTCTCCAAGTTCTAGGGTCGGATTTACCAGTCACTAACAGTATGATATTTCCGTGCAGAAATTCTGCGTTACCACATGATAAAGGATGGATAGAACAGAGAAAAATTCTCTCCGGCACCAGGACTCGAATCTGCGTTTTCAGTTCTACGTGCTGACGCTTTATCTACTAAGCCACACTGGATTATAGTTCCGATGCCTGATCGAATCCGTCTCAGTTAAGTTCTACCTCTCAGTTTTCCTTTGGTGGCCTGCCCTCATGTACTGTGTCACAGAATATGTGACATTGGCATATTGTCCAACGCACTGTGTACAGAGGTGCACTCATTACGAGTGACTAAGTGGCCGGAATCCGATAGGATGAACGCCATCTTAAATCACTAAGTGATTACTTACGCATATCATATTATTATGATGTACTGAAGTACATAATGATATTTCCGTGCAGGAATTCTGCGTTACCATGTGATTAAGTATGGATAGAACAGGGTTTAAACCTAAAGATTTAGGATCAATAAGGCTATGTTGCCTCAATTCATTGAAAGTATTTTGTAATTTGACATCATGCAAATACCGATAAGTGTGAAACTAAGATGAAATTATTCTCTTGTTTTAATATTCATGTATTTCTTTTAATATAGGGTAATTTAGGATAAATCTTTGATAATGTCGGTTTACAAGCAAAACAATTTAAGTAAAAAGATAGATAATTTGTAGGAACAAAAGCCGCCCTAAATAAGGGTTCGATAGATCGGCCTACTAATCAATTCATAAAGAATAATAAGTAAACAAAACAATTTTGTGACACTTGGAAAGAAAAAGAAAAAACATTAAGATAAGAAAACGTAGGAAATCATTTACAATAAAAATTTTGTTGGCTACAAATGATTACTAATTATAGCTAAGGATGATTTTAACACGTGAGATCCTATGGCATCAATCGTTGCTTCAGAAATTTTATATTGTTTAAGTTGATTTAAAGTTTCACGTGGGATCGTGCCACGGGCACCGAACATGAGCCCAAAAACTGTCCAATGTATGATGTGGTATTGTGCTCCAAGATGCTGACAACAAGGCTCATATATGAGTTGTTTTTCACGACACACCTCTTGTGGATGTTGCTCATGCATCTCAAAACGGATTGTGGGATCCAGAATGACACCCTTATCCTTCTGCCGATCAATTATGATGATATCAGCCCGTCTAGTAGAGCCATCAGAAGAGACGCAACCAACCTCCTCGTAAACCTCATAGGAAGCATTCTGACGGATTGAAGCTGCGATGAGAGAACGAACCGTATTATGTCTGTTGATTCGGAGCAATTCTCCATGATGGCAGAAACCCAAGACGTGAGGAAGCGTTTCTTGCTCGTCGCATCTTCTGCAACGGGTTGAGTCAAGAGTTCTACCAGGGAGAGTACGTACAGGTATTGTATTACAGTTCATCTTAATGGCTTGCGTCCACTGACTGCTCGAAAGTCCCTTCTTGGTTGAGATCCACGAATTACCTTTCTTCCAGTGAGAATAGAAAACAACTCCCAAACCTTTACTTTTCAATTTGCTTCATTGATGAAAAGAATCTTCACGCAATGCTTAATTAATTTTGAGAAACGGCG